>NW_011888843.1:4640294-4673619 GCF_000151845.1 Pteropus vampyrus | reverse complement strand
GTGGCATGCGCTTTTACAGTTCTAAAACATAGTTTTAAAAAACTCCATCGTGAAAAATAAATTTTTTTTTTCTATATGAAATCCTAAAAAGTCTGCTGGAAACCTCAGCTTTGCTGGCAATACACTTTCTTGTTTAATTTTAAAAATGGTACTTCTCTAGGTTTGCCTAAAGCCCTACCTTCCTCCTGATATTTCCCCATGCCCAGCCCTAAGGGTGTCTCTTTTTCCATGTGCTTAAAGCAACAATTTCCTTTCCATGGCAGAAAATGAAGCAAGACATGGCCTTCCCTGACCGATTACCATTTGCACTTGGGATGTATTTTTTATTTTATTTTATTTTCATTTGTACATGCCTTGTTTTCTCAAATATATTTTAAGGTTCTTAAAGGCAGGAGTGAGTTCTTGCACAGGTATTTGTCACTCGGTCATTATTAAATTCCACTTTTGAACATCAGACCCATTTTTATCTACTTAGTGCAGTGTTTCCAATCATGTCACCTGCCATCTCCAATTTTGCCTCATCTTCAAGGCACGTATTCTATTTTTACTAGACATTTTTCTGCAAATAAACTCAATTCTTTATCTAAATTAATTTATTTTTAAAGGGAAGTTTTCCATAAATAGAAAACCAGTAGTTTGCCACAAAGTGAAGGAAGCATAAAAATAAGTACTTAAGAAAAACAATGCTGTTATTTATTAAACTCAAGCCAGCTAGCGTTGCCTTTGGGCTTTAAGCTTAAGGGGAAAAGGGTGATCAGCAAGTGTTAGAGAAAATTGTCCTTAACTAATCGGAGAGATTTGGAAAAAGCATTGGAAAGAGAGCACCTTCCTTTCCCCCCACGGGATTCAATGTTATTTCAGTTACCTGCATGGCCTAAGACCAGCCGGTATTATGGGAGGCTGACACCTCTAAATTGAGAAGCACTAAGCTAAGGTGAGCACTTGGAACCTAAGAAACATGTCTCTTACTCCGAGTTCTTGCTCTGCGTGTCCCTACTATTCACTCTGCAAGCTCTTCACTCTTCATAGCATTATAGGACAACACGATGCTTTTCTCAACGCCATCTGGGCCTTACTTTTCTTATCTATAAAATAAGTGAAATCTTCCAGATGCTCTTTCTGCTTGCTTCCAGTGCTGACTTTACCAGAGACTACGATCACAAGATCATAAAGTAAAGTGTTGGTAGAACCCCAGACACACACTCCTCATTACAATGACCATCCAGTGATTAACCACTATTTATCGAATGCTCAGCACCAGCTCACTAGTCTTCACTGGGAAGGCGGCTAATGGCTGTTATTCTCCCCCTGGACAAGGGACTGGAATGAGAGGGGATAATCCACCTTTTTCCTTTTAAAGAACGAAGTGCTCTGAGAACACAGAGAGGTTTGAGCTTGGCTCTACCCCCCAGAGTTTTCATTGTTCCAAATATTTCTGACACTCTCACGTTTTGTTTCCATAAAGGGAAGAGAATCAAAGAAAAGCTAAATATATTTTAGTGTGTAATCCCAGTTTAAGTCAGCTAAAGGGCAACTAAGCTATATCATGCTGAAATCATTCAAATCGTTTTTTTAACAACAGAATGTTGGGCCCAGTAGAGTGGATGGTAGTTATGATGTGAGATTGTAAACCTGACCCTCCCCTCTCCTGGCAGTAGGAGCTTCTAGAAGCCCCTGTCTCCTTAGATGACAGATTTGAAATTCACTAGACTGTCTTATTTTTCTCTCCAAGAAATCACCATAACTAGCAATCACCTTAAATATTTGCGAAATCTCCTAGTTCTGAAAAAAATTTGGGAATCAAATTTATAGTTGGTCCTAAAACCACTAAATAATACAAAATGTAAATAGAAGTTAAAGTTTGGAAATTGGCCTTTATGTAATAGTTAAAAAAAAAAACTTAGGTGAAAAAAAATTAGGTGAAAAAATAAATGTTTTTTTTTAATAAAATGAGAGGAAAATGTACTTCTCCAGCATGATTCACATTAATATATAAAATCACCATTCCATATGATGCTTTTTCTGAATGAACACCTCACATTTCATTCCAAACAATATTAGCAATAAAAATATTTGCTTGCAAATACATATCAGAAAAATATTGACTATGCCAAAATATTGGTAACACAATACTTATATCTAGACTATTTGGAAATATATCAGATTTTGACAGTAAACACTTAAGCCAGCTCACCTGCCTAGCCATTTGCTGACAGCAAAATACAGGGACAGCTTGCTAATGTACCAGCAAGTGTTACCTATGAAAATTAGAGACAAACCACCGTAAGGGAGGGAAAAAAATCTTTTCCTGCTACCCATTCTCAGATGGGACTCTGTAACAAAAGAGATTAACAACAACAACAAAAAACATACAAATTTATTTAATATAAGTTTTACATGGCACTGGAGCCTTCATAAAGAAATGAAGACACAAAGAAATAGGCTCATCATCCTAGGAACATTGGAGTGTTTCAGCAAAAAAACAAGCCTCTGGAGTTCCCATGCTAAATGAACTTCTGAGTAAAGGGAAAGCATTAGCCACATTATGGGAAATGAGAGTCCAGGCTTTTATTACTGACGCTCATGTTACAAGCTCTATTGGAGAAGCCATTTAGAAAGAGAAAAGAGTATCATTTTATCTCAGTAAAATTCGTTCCTGTACAGGAGCAAGTTCAAGTCCATCTGTGAAATGAGACCGTCATTCTCCAATCTATTTATTTATTTATTTATTTATTTGCAGTCCCAGTCTTCTCAATAACCTAGAGGTAAAAGACTTGTTCGAGTTATATGTACTTTCTCTCTATTTTCGGAAAAACCTTACCGAAAAAATATATAACATCATTCACAAAGACCAGAGCTGGGTAGAAATTTCTTCGACTTATCTATACAGACAGGTTTTGCTAAGCAAGCTATTTAGGTAAACAACACAGGGAAAATAAGGAGGAAGAAGAGGACAGAAATTTTAACTTTTAAAAAGGAAGCTTTAACCACCTTAAAGGGCTTTAGAAGCATCTAGTTATTTTCAAGTCATTGGTGTATGATTTTTTGTGTGTTTGTTAAAGCAGATAAATTATGGGATTACTATTCTAATTACTAACATTTATGCAGAATTCCTAGGCAGATGTGACATGTGAGTGGAGTTAGTTACTAAGTCTGAGCTACATACAATGGGTCATGAATATAGTCTAGGTATTGAGTGAGAGGCTCGTGCATTTTAGGTGAGATGATAAGTTGCCATAGGGAATATTTAAAAGCTTCCAAAAAATTATATGATGTCTGGGATTTCCTTTGACATTTCCTGGGGGTGGGGAGGGGAGGTAGGAAGAAGGGGATATGGATGAAGCAAATTGGCCAAGAGTTGAAGCTAGTGATAAGCACAATGGGTGTTCATCATATTATACTCAATATTTGTTTGGAATGTTTAAAAGTCTTAAAAAAAAAAAAAAGTTCGCAGAGGGCAAGTGGTCGGGAAACTGAAGCGGGGTAGCAGATACCGACACCAATGCGGCTGAGGGGAAAGCTGAGGTTCGATGGGGTCGGCAGGCCAGCCGGACGGGTGTGGGCTGGCGTCGAACTTGCCCTTTTACCCCTCCATAGGGGGCAGGAGAGTGCCTGCCCTGGGTCAAACTGGGATGAAAGCTACAGGTGCCTGCGGTGCTCCCTCGTCTTTGATTCTCCCTCCTTCCGGCAAAGTCGATTCTCCCCCGGCGCGCACTCCGAGTGCTCCTCCTCACCAAACCCCATCTTGGAGAAGGTTCCGAGCTCAGAGTATTAATGTTTTTAAGAAGCACGATGGTGCTTTCCTCCTTCGTATGTTTGTGTTCATGACCTTCTCCCTACTGGCCTGTCTATACATGTGCGGGGAGAAGGAGGTAAGATTCTAGCCAGGGAAGGGGGTGTTAAGAGTGCTAGGAGAGAGTAGGCAGCCTCTGGCATCTCGAATAAGATTTTTGCCGGAGGTACAGTGTTAAAAGCCACACTTTGTTGAGAAATATGATTTGCATTTTCTTTTATCTCCTCTGAGAGAATATCAAGAGCCTGGTCCTTGGCACCGTAGAATTGTAGATTACAGAGGTCCCATTTCTATCTAGGGGGAAGAGGAGAAAGCCTGCCCCTTTGACCCTAGGAAAATGTGGGGAGAAGAAAAGAGACAGGCAAAGGTAGAGGGGGTGGCAGATGTAAAGATCCTCATTGTCTCTCCCTGCCCTCTCAATGAATAGGATGGAAGTAGCTTCTGAAGTGTCTAGAAATGTGTTCAAAAGCTGGAAGGCGGTGGGGCATCTGTCCTGCTTCCTGCTAATGGCTCTAGTCTGCCTGTGTGCACCAATTTGGGGGTGGCCCCATCCGAGTGAATACAGCAACATAATATGGTTAAGTAGAGGAGGGAGGAAGTAGCTCTATGTGGCACTAATGGAACTTAGAAGGTTCTGCCTCTGCGTGAGCTGGAAGGGGGCTCAGCAGAGAGTTGGGTGAAGGTGCACAGGCCTGCCACAGACCTTGGCATCAACCCACTCCACCCCACACCCGCCAGCTGAGGCCAGATAGAGAAGATCAGAGCGGAAATGCAGCCAGATCCGCGGTGAAAGTAACAGCGGAAGTTAGGCAGGGCTAGGGTGTAAGGGTCAAGCAACCCACCTGGACCAAGATGGTCCGTTGCTGGTGCCATTATGGCCGACAGAGGAAGTAGCAACCAGGTGGACAAAGAACATTGCTGCAGGTCTACACTCCTTTCCCCAGGGCCTCAAGGGTTTATAATCCAAACCCAGAGGTGCCGTCTCAGAAGAGAGGAGAGGGAGGGGGGCAGAGGAGTATTTCTCAGATGCTCGCCATTTTTATGGAAAGAAGTTGGTAACGTTATTGTGTCATGTTTAGATTACTAGATTAGACTGAAAGTTTACTAATATTTTGTTACCCAATGAGCAGGATTCTTGAGGAAGACCTTGCATTTTATCTGAGTATCTGAGCGCGGCATCAGTGACCTTGTGATCTTACATACACAGTGGTTCCCCCCTTATCCATGCGGGGTGTTTTCCAAGACCCCCAGTGGTTGCCTGAAACCACAGACAGTACTATGTTTTTTTCCTATACATGCATACCTATGATAAAGTTTAATTTATAAATTAGGCACAGTCGAGATTAACAAGAATAACTAATAATAAAATAGAACAATTATAATAATGTACCGTAATAGAATTTATGTGAATGTAGTCTCTCTCGCTCTCTCTCAAAATATCTTATTGCACTGTAGTCACCCTTCTTGTGGTGACACGAGATGATGCAATATGCCCACGTGGAGAGACAAAGCGAGGCGAGTCATGTAGGCATTGTGTGTCACGTCGGGTTACTATTGTCCTTCTGACATATGTAACAAGCACTTTATGGCATCTCTGTGGCATATCCGAATTGCCAGCATCACCGCTCTTGCATTTTGGGGCCATTCTGAAGTAAAATCAGGATGACTAGACCCAAGCACTGCGGTACCACTGCAATCAATCTGATAACCCAGATGGCTACAACATGACTAACTGGCACGAGAGTCCACAGTGTGGAGGCGCCGGACAAAGGGATGAGTCACGTCTGGGGCCTCGTGAGATTTTATCACCTTACTCAGAATGACGTGTAATTTAAAACTTATAGATCGTTTACTTCTGGAATTTTCCATTTAATATTTTCGAACCATGGTTGACTGCAGGTGGCTGAAACTCTGGAAAGGGAATCTGTGGATACGCGTTGGGGGGACTACTGTATATTTTCTGTGAACTTTGTTTCAATTGTTTTTGCAGAAGTACCAGCTTTCTCTCTATAACTTTACTAAGGAAGGAAAAGCTGTGAGCACTGGGTCCTAGATACCCTGCTCCTGCCAACTGCCTCTTCTGAGATGCTGAGTCCTTCATCTCACACCTGTAGCCTCTGATGAATAGATTGTCCACCTCACATGCCATTGATATGGCTCCAGCCACCACCTTTGTCTAGATCCCTCCCGTTATCCCTCCATCCTCAACTGATTTGAATGTTGACCCTTACAATCATAATAAGGACTATATTGTAACTAACATGGACTGACATAAACATCCAGGCACCTGACCAAATGTTTTGCATTGTTATCATTTTTAATCCTCAAAGTTACCTTATAAGATATTTACCAATAATATCAACATTTTCTAAAAGGGAAAATTGAAGCTTACAGATTTTAAGGTAGTAATAGAAGAGGTGGGCTTTGAGCCCTAAGCTCTTAACTACCACACAGCTTCTACTCGACAACCCTACAGCTGGGTAACACAAGAGCAAGGCTGCCATGCTGGTTGCAATGTCTTCTGTGCTTGGACCCTGGGCTTGGCCAGCATCCAGCCAGGCACATCCCCTGCTTCATTTCCCTGCTGCCTCCCTCATCCCATAGCTGAAGTCTCTGCATCTTGCCTCCTTTGCGATACTCCTTGTACACCTTCATGTCACATTTACAACTCAGGTCTCTGATGTCACCTTTTTGTTTGTAGAGCTTTCTATGACTCCCCATGGCAGTGAGTCATTCCCTCCTGTGCATTCCCATGGCATCTGGCACGTGGCTAGTACATCTCACACCGAAACATAATTGCATATTTATAGGACAATCACCCGAGCTAGACAGGGAGTTCCTCCAGGACAGGTTAATGCCATATTTATCTTTGAGTTTCTAGCCCAGAAGGGACATAGCAGAGACTGTGGGCTGCCTAGCTTAAGGTGCTTTCAGTCCTCAGCTAGTGTGTCTTCTGGAATGGCAGAGGACAGAAAGCAGAAAACGACATTCGAAGCTAGGTTTCCACAATTGATTTAGATCCTGCCCATCAAATGCATTCATGTGAGATTCAGATTCAAGACTGAGCTATGTTTGGTAAAAGAAGGGACAGAGCATTCATCGTGTTGAATGGACCTTGGTTTTTAAACTCCGACAGCAATTCCCTGAGTCAGATAGACCTGTACAGTATGTAGTCCACATATATTCATCATGGAGAAAGAGAAGAACAAATTTAATGAACCGACAACCTTTCAGGATCAATATCATTTCTTGTCCCACTCTGCCTGTTAACTGTGACTTTCTCTCTTGCCTTCTCAAAGAAAGCAGGCTTTGCATTGTGTTTGACTTAAATCTATTAGAAATTCTGTTGAATTTGGCACAGATTCTAGTTGTTGGGAAGAGAGTGGAAAATAGCAATACAGAAAGACAGTATCATCAGAAGGAATAGTTCTTACTGGGCGGCAAAGCCAACAAATGTTCACTGAATCCTCAAAATCTCACCAAGGAGGCAGGGATAGAAGCTTCCATGTAGTGCTCAGCCTTAACTTTTATTCGTATAACTTTGAATATGTTTCTCTAGGATTCTATGCTCCTGTAACATCTCTCTGATGCACCAGTAAACTGTGAAGTATCCCAGGAGAGTACCTGTGCCCAGGGGAGTGAGGACAGAGCAGAAAATCCTCGTAGGACTTTACCAGCAAAGCAAATGGAGGGGGTTGCTGAAAACCCCAGTGACTTGGTAACCAAACCAGTTCTCTTTGTACCATGCACCTTGTAAAGTGGCCATGTTTTCAATAAATTTCTTGGTAGGATTTCAGAAAGGTCCTAACAAGCACCCCTAGAGCCAAGAGGCCAAGCCTCATGAGATCCTGCCAGGCTCCTATGCAGTCGGATGGGGAAATGGACAGACCCCCGAGCACCGACAGAGCCAGGGGAGGTGGAAAGGGGCAGCATGTTGTTCATAGCACAGACGTTGCTGCATCCTGATGGGCAATGGTGCCAGGGATGAATGAATATTTGTACGTTGAATCTTCATTTAAGAATCATATAGGCCAGAAGTGATTGGTCCTTCACAGCTCTACACACAATGCTGAAAAGAAAGTCTTAGTTTTGAGGTGGTGCCAACAGTTTGCTGCGCTGGCATGCAGGAGGCCTTCCTTCAGGGTGACTAGTCACATGGCGTGTTTTCAGCACCACTCTCAGACGGGCTGTACCAAGCATCCACTTAGTGGGTGTTTAAAGATAATAATGTACCCACACTCGGTCCTTTCTGTAGTGTTAATGCATAAGGAGCAAGCTGCATGGCTTCTTAAATAATACAGCAGGCTTTTGTGACCTCCCCCTCCTCAGTTAGCTCTGGACACCAACTCAATTATTAACTTAGAGCTGCCAAGAACATTACTTAAGTATTCCTCATCTACCCCACCCCCACAAACGATATGAAAGGAAAAGAATCAGACACTTAAATAGTCACTATTTAAAACAAATATAAAGTAGAACAGACAGTTTTATTTTAGATCGTGAGTGAAAGTGGATTAACGATTTCTTTAGGAAACATGTATTTGGGAATTTCAGATCAATCTCTGCTTTGCCTCTTGGTATTAAATCCTACTGTTTTTAAACCTTGTTTCTGCAGATTCTTCTCCAATCACAGTCATTGCCATGGGTCTAACCCTGTGTGTCTGTTACTGGACTAAATAACAAATGTCCCCAGGAGAAGTGTGGGGTAGGAAAGTTTAAATGTCTTGATATCCTTCATCCATGACCTACCACCATGCGTACCATGGCTGCTCAACACCACACCCATCCCATAGCACCCACTTCTTCCCAGGCCCCATCTGGTCCTCCCCTGGCACTGCCCGTTTTTTCCTTTCCTGTCTTTCCCATTGCCTGAGTCTTCCCTGCCAAGGTCACTGTCAAGGACTTTTACTTCTTTAGGTGCATCTACTTTTAAAAGTAGAATTCTTATCCAGAGGGATAAAACGCAACAATCCAGAAATGCATTTAATTATAGAAGTAATGAATCAACAGGAAAACAAAAGTTAAAATATTATAAAAGGCTCCTGAGTGAAAAGAAAACACCCTCCTCCCATTACCCCCATTGCCCCCACCCTCCCACCACTCCTCAGGACCCTTTGTGCTTCTAAATCATGAGGAAGTACCCCCATAACTCTAGATAATATATACCTGTTTCTTGACTTATCTCTTTAAATAATATCTCTCGCCTTCTCACCATGAAAATGAGGAGTTTACTTTTTCTTCTCCCCTTTCCCTCCTTCACTAAATTTTTTAATTATATTTTTATCTTTTTGTCCTTCGATGAGTCACTGTGGAAATAAATGAAGACTAACCAAATGAGAAAAGCCAAGGCCATTTATTCTGAGCTTGCTGTAGCAGGAGAGTCAGTACCATCACTGTGTTTTGGCAGAGACCCAAGGCAGGCATAGGAGTGGGAAAGCCTTATCGTGTTAAAAAAGAGAAGGCTTCAGTGTGCTCTGATCGGTGGCTGTTGGCCTGGAAAGCTGTAGGCAGGTCCACTAGAAGTGGGGAATCCTTTGTGATTGGTTAAGGGTTTTTATGCGATTGGTGAAGCATTTGGCTCTCTCTGGTAGGTCTTCGGTTGGAAATAGGGACAAAAATTGGGGAAGCTGTCGGTTATTAATCAAGTCCTGGCCATTTGGGGCTGATTGTTACAGAATGTGTTGTTTAGCATCCTGGATTGTCATTAGAGACAGCACTGTGGCTTCCTGCAAGTCTGACTTACAGCGGGCTGTCTGTCTTCCCAGGTCGTTTATTATAGGTAAGGGGCTGGTTTCCTGGGCCGGCTGCTGCACGTTGGGGATCAAATTTCTATTTTCGTATATGGTTTGGACATTGTCTGATTGTATGTTCAGTCTCTCACAAATTAATAACTTTAAATAATAGAATTAAACCTCTATTTCTTGATCTTTCGACCGTAAACAGTATCTCTTTCTCTCCATTCTCACCATCTTCTAGTCTTCCTCCCTCCACTTCCCAATTTCTGCCAACTGTACCATTCTTTTGATGATGTGAAGATTTATAATATTACTATCCCTTTCAGTAAACATAAATATTCCACGATGTGTCTATAGGTCAAATTTGAAAAATCAAGAGCCTATAAGCAGCATTCACAATATTATATAATATAAATATGAATAATAATTTAATTAAATACTATAAATATTATTTACTATGTACTTGAAAAATGTAGTGGGATGTTATCTGCAGAGAAGTAACAATGATTCTATGTCCCTAAACATGTGTCACTAGAAGGGTAATATTTTAGGCATCAATAGAATATCGATTCTCTTTTCTTACACTTAATGAAATTTTTTTTCTCAAAGGGACACATGTCAGGTAAACTTCCCTGGTTCTTGAATGTCTGAAAATGTCATTTCAAGCTTACGTTTGTTTGATAGTCTGGCTGGGTATTTAATTCTAGGTTCAAAACTTTGAAGCCATTGCTCCATTAAATCCAGTATGTGGACTTAACATTTAAAAAACAAACAAACAAACAAACAAACAAACAAAACCATGGTGAACAAAACAGTAACTGGGGGATTTAAAAATTTTTTATGAAGGAAATTTTCAAGCATATACAAAATTATAGAGACTAGTTCATTACATGTATTCACCACTCAGCTTCAAAAATTATCCACTTATGTCCAACGTCAGCAATCATCCATTATTTAGTCAATTGCGTCTGGCTTATTTTATGTAGCTTAATGTTTTTGCAATTCATTCATGCTGTAGCATATATCAGTATTTTATTCCTTTTTGTTGGTAAATAGTATTCCATTGTAGGGATATACCACTTTGTCTTTATCCATTCGCTAGTTTGTATAAGCCTTTGGATTGTGTCCAGTTTGGGGCTACTATGAATCATGTCACTATGTATGAGTCTTAGTGTGCACACATGTATTCATTTCTCTTGGGTAGATTTCTTGGGCAGGTTTGCTAGACATGTTTATGTTTAACTTTTTTAGCAAGCTTCAGAACTGTTTTCCAAAGCAATTGTACCATTTTATTTTCTCAGCAGCAGTGTATGAGGGTTCCAGTTTTTCTATATATTTGGTAATGTCTCTTTTTTATTATAGCCATCCTAGTGGGTGTGAGGTGGTATCACAAAGTGGCTTTAACTTCCATGTCTCTAATAATTAATTATGTTGAGCATCTTCTTATGTACTTATTAGCCATTTGTATATCTTCTTTGGTGAAATAGCTATTCGAGTATTTTGCTCATTTTTTAACTGAGTTGTCTTCTTATTAAGTTGTAAGTGTTCTTTATGTATTCTGGATACAAGTCTTTTATCAGGTATATAATTTGTAAATATTTTCTCCCAGTCTGTGGCTTGACTTTTAATTTTCTTTATAGCATCTCTTGAAACATAATTTTTTAAAAATTTAATAAACTTCAATATATCAATTCATTTCTTTTATGGCTTTTAGTGCTCTAAGATCCTTTTGCCTAAACCCGGGTCACAAAAATTTTTCCTGTTTTCTCTAGGAGTTTTGTATTTTTAGCTTTTACATTTGGTCTATGATCTTTTGTGTGTGGTGAAAGTAAGTGTCTAAATTTACTTTTTAAAAATATGGATACATAATTCTCCCAGTGCTATTTGTGGAAAAAGAATGTTTTGGCATCTTTATTAAAAATCAATTGACCATAAATGCCATAAATATAAGAGTTTATTTTTGGACTCTATTCTGTTCTCTTGACTTATTTGTCTATCTTTACATAAATACTACACAGTCTTAATTAATTATACCTTCATTATAGTAACTTTTGAAATTGGGTAATATAAGTCCTCTAACATTGTTTTTTTCCCAAAAAAATTGTTCGTGATAAAGTGATCATTAATACCACAATACTCCTATTTCAATTAAAATTTAAAATTTGAGATCAAACCGCACTGTAATCAAGCTTCACGATGGGTTAATTTATCTAGTATGGAGATATTTATTTCTTCATCTACCAAATCTCTACTGGGTGCCTTCTCTGGGGCAAGCACTGCATCCACTGTGATTGAGATTCAGTCTCTGACTTGGACTGGTTCATAGTCTCAGACAGAGACATGTATGTTCACAAAAAAATACCTGTTTAAGTCTTAAAATTCAAGTGCACATAAATCATGAATACAAGATGCCATGGCACACAAAGCATAGAACAGCCCACTCTGCTGGATGAGGTCCCAGAAGGATTAGAGAGGAAGTGACAGTTAAGAGAGGCCTTGACAAATGGGTTGATTTTACCAAGATGAGCTGAAGAAGCTCATTCAGGGCCGGGAAGGGCATGGGTAGAGGCAGCAGGGCTTGGAGGCAGATTAGAGAGGGGTCATTTTGGAGAAGGGGCTAGGGACAGAACACGAGGCTAGAAAAGCACAGCATGCTCTTTAGGCTCAGCCTCAGGCAGCGTCTGGTATGACCAAAAGAAGCAGAGGCTTAAGGGGATTACAAAGGAGACAGGCCACTTACTTGTTCTGTGCAAAGACACAGTCTGTCCTTAACCCTGTTCAATCCTCTCAAAGAACATTCTTTTCTGGTAGGGAGGGGACAGGGAGACAGTGAACAGCCCACACAAATCTACTGCTCTTATGGAAAAAATAAGTAGAAGACACTCTACTGATGTGAGTTATCAATATTGTCTTCACATATAAATGACAAAACATTTCTACTATTGTTTTTAACCCTGTACACTTGAAACCTAAAAGGTCTGAGGATTAACCTGGGCTATAATCCTGCCTGACCATAGGCTAACCTTTGAGCCATCCTGGCAATACCTATTAATACCTCCTCAAGGTTTATGCTCTTCTCTTTCTCCTTTAAAGAGTCCGTTGGGTATTTTTTTAAAGATGATAAGTTCAATACAAGCCTTTGCCCCCAGAGCCTTCCTTCCAACCACTGTTTTGGGCCAAAATGGCCACACTACATGTGAGCTCTCTTTTCTGGTAAATTATCACTGGCTCTTGTCTGTCTAATACTGAGTTAATTATGTGTATGCATAGATTCCTGCCAACAGGGTCTGCCTGATAAATGAGTCCAAGCACTAGAGGTCATTGACCCCCATTCCAGCATTCCAGGATTCTCAGAGGATACGCACAGCCTGAGCACTAAGCAAAGCACCCACATCCAGGTAGCTCTGGGCACACAGTGTTGAGGTGGGACTTGAGCAAGTGTGCAGGGAGAGGCGCTGGGCAATGCCAGAGATAGCTTTCTTCTAATTTCATCATATCTTCTACCTTTTGATCCCTTATGGACTTTGAGTAGAGGTAAAGTTAAGAATTTTTGTGATTTCAGAGCTTTTTTGAGTGTCAGGAGTTATGTATGATGCATATGGTCAATTGGCGAACACACAGCCATTTCAATCTTTTTCCTCCTCGAGTGACTTCCTCCAGAGAACTGAAAAGCGAAATCACCACTTACCCAGCCACCCTTGTAGCTAGAGGCAGTTATATGACCCAGGAGATGTGTGACAGAATCTTTTGCAAAACCTTTTCCTTTATTGAGAGGTATTTGAAAAAAAAAGTCATCTTATTGTTAGTTCTTGCCCCCCCCTCCACTGCTTTCTATTTTGGAATTCTGTTGCAACGTTGGAGGCTGTAGCAGTCATTTTGTAATTATGAGGCCTTATGCACAAAGATGAAAAGCCAACATGTGGACGATGGTGGAAAAGGAAAGATAGAAAGAGCCTAGCTTTTTGATGTCATCACTGAGCAGCTAGTCCAGCTCTGGTCTGCATTCCTCCGGGTTCCTTGTTAGATGAGACAACAAGATGCCTTCATTGTTTAATTCATGGTTAACAATTTTCTGCTGCCTGTAGCCAGATACATCGTAGATGGTATAGACTTCTCTCTCTTCCTGAACCTCCTTGCCTGACTTATAACAAAACTTGCAGAACTCTTCTCGTCCCTACCTGGAAAATCTATTTAAATATAATAGCCGAACTTCCAGTAAAACACCCTAGCAACAGATGATTAGATGGATGAAGAGTCAACGATAGCAGTGGGAAAGAAGATAAATGACTCAGGGACCCCCTGTGACAGTATCCTGGGCTCTGATTACTTCATGAGGAAAACGGAAGGACCAGTGTTTTGTTTTACGATCCTGGTTAATGAGTGGGTTTCATAGTGACTGGCCAGAAACATGCATCTTGGACAGAGCCGAAGACCAATGTTTACAGTAGGAAGGGAAGAGGAAAGAAAGTAGAGAGAAAGGGTAGATGGAGGAAGGGAGGATGATAAGTTCAATGCAAAATCTAAAATGCGGGGGTGAAGGATGGCAGAATATGCTACCCCCCAAATATGCCAGTTTGGATTACTTTGAGCTGAAGACTCTTGGAAAACGGCAGGTACAAAAAGCGCACTCTGACTTCCCCCTTTCTTCCTCAAAGCAGGAGATAAAACTCCCAGGTAAAAGATGCCCTCCCTGTACCAGGAGGAAAGAAGCATTCTTATCATCAGAGATGGGGAGTTAAGGCTGAAAGAAATCTGTAGGAAAAGACCTTGTTAGAATAACTCTTGTCTTCCTTTATTTAGTTTCCCTGTATATTTTAGTTACTTTTCTGTAATCGCTACTCTTTGTTCAACCTAGTACCTAAGCACTCAGGCTTATTCACTTTTGGGGTCTTCATTCCTACGGAGGCTCCCATGTATATGTAAGAGAATTTGCTTTTCTCTTGTTACTCTGTCTTATGGCAATGTCATCCTCAGGCCCAACTGGAGGCCTTAAGAGGGGAGAGGTAAAGTTTTGCAGGGGCGTAGAAGATGTTCGATTTCATAGAAAATGCTATAGTCAGCCTACAATCTAGTGACATGGCCAATTTTCTTGCAGCAGCCCGTATTAGTTTGCTCAGGCTGCCATAACAAAACACCACAGGCTGGGGGTTAAACAACAGAAATGCATTATCTCACAGTTCTGAAGGCTAGAAGTTCGAGATCAAGATGTTGGCAGGTTTGGTTTGTTCTGGGGCCTCTCTCCCTGGCTTGCAGATGGCCACTTCTTCTGTGTCCTTATATGGTCTCTCGTCTGTGTCCTTGATCTTTTTTTTTTTTTTCTATTAGGTTGTTTATCTTTTTCTTATTGATTTGTAAGAATACTTTATGTAATCTGGATATTAATCCTCCATTATTACATGCATTTCAAATAATATGTCCCATTTTAAGTCTTGTCTCTTAACTTAATGAAACCCTTTGTTGCACAGGAGTTTTATCTTTTCATGTAGTCGAATTTTATCAAAATTTTCTTTTAGGCTTGTATTTTTAAAGACATATTGAAGAAAGCTTCTGCTGTGATATCATAAAAATAGCCTCTTAATTTTGAAACAATTTTTGCTTTTTTTCATTTAGAGCTTAATATCTCTGGGATTGATTTCTGTGTACGGTGTGGGATAGGGACCTAATTTTATTTCCTTCCATAAGAATAACCAATAATCTCAGCACCATTTATTAATTAAAGAAATATTTTCCCATTGCTTTTATGCACTCCCTCTGTCATTTTTCAAGTGTCCAGAGTGAGTCTGTTTCTGTGCTTTTGATTGTTTCATTGGTCTATTTGCCTGTGCCTTCCATCGCTCTATTTATTGCTGTGGTTTTTAAATGTCTTGATTATCTGAAAGGGCAGAACCCTCCACTTTGTTCTTCTAAATTTGTCTTGTCATTTTATTGATACTTTGTGTGTTTTTTTTTTTTTCAAATAAATTTTAAAGTTGGTTTGTCAAGTTCCAGAGAGGAGAATGATCTCTGTTGCGATTTTAAAACTAATTTGGGAGAATTTATTGATTAATTGATTACCCTGACTAGTTAGTTGCCATCCTAATGTAAATATATCGCTCCCTGTATTATGGAACCTGACTCAGGTCCCTTTACGAGCCCCCAGTTCCCCCCAGGTGAATGGTTTTTGCCCCCATACTTGAGGCTTGATCACTCTTCTGAGGTTTAGAGTTTTGCTTTGTTACTGGGCTAAACATATCTAGAGTCCATGATGATGAATTTCTTTCCCTTTTTATATCATGGAAAACCTCTGACATAAGTTGTTTAGTATGTGTGGCCACAACAACCATGCAACTCAGAGCTCCAAGTTAACACACACACTTTCTATTCTCACTATACCTCAGCCAGCTCTGGTGAGGTCAGAATTATGACATTATAATACCTAGGATCACATGAACTTTAAATCCCAAGAGATAAGGGCAGCCTTTCGTCATAGCATTCAACTTTATTTACAAGTCTCAATGCTCAAAAAAATCTAAGTGTTCTGGTTAATCAATTTAGTAATGAATCGTGGTTTCACCCAGTATGGGTTGATATAGAATGAATTAATGATAATCCCATGCTGTAGATTAATAAATAATCCACACAACAGTTAATAAACATCATTTCTGCTATTGAAAAACCTAGATACTCAATGCAGAATATATCTAGATTGTAGAATTGAGCAAAGCAGATAAGCAAGTGCTTATAAAATCCATTAGCCATAAAAAGACAGTAAAAGCATCAGACCATTACTACTAGTTCTCCTAAAAAAAGAGCTTCTGTTAGGAGAATCTCTTTAAAGTCCTTAAAATGCCAGTCTTCTCCTCCTTCTCATCACTACATAATTTTGTTAAGCTGTTCTTCTAGTTTGAAATGCCTTCCTGTCTCTTCTCCTCACATTCAAATCCAACAAATCCCTTCTCAATGTCAAGTTCATGTTTCTCCTCTTCTATAAAATCTTCCAAGCCAATATTATTCTCTTTCCATTCACGGCATTTATAATTTGGGCCATATATTTTAGCATTTCATAAATTCTTTAAGATCTTAATCACACAGGAATTTAATTTCCACACAGCAAAGTAACTTAGATCCATTTATTCACTCAACAGGTTGAGCATCAATATCTTGAGTTAGATCCAGAATTACAAAGGCACTGACCTGGAGGAGCTCATGGTCTGATGGGGTAAATAGATACGAAACAGGAGAATTCATTACTATAAATATGCAGAGGTAAGGCTGAACGGTGCGGGGCTGTCTGCATCTTACCTGTGCTCTAAGAATGGTTCACTTGGATCAAAGTGGGAATAATGTACAAGGTATGAGACACAAAGGAAAGTCTGCCAGACTGGTCACCAGGATGCAGAAGCTAGAAAGCAAGATGGGTGCTCAATACCAAGAAGCTAGGAGCCATCATCCAAGGTTACAGAAAGTCAGGGAAACATACCAGGAAAGGCAGGTCCAGGCAGATGAGGGGCTGATTGGGGAAATTATCTATACCTGTTCTGGTTACTATGGCTGCATAACAAATGACCCCCAATGTTAGTGGCTTTAAACAACGATTTTAATTTTGTTCATGAATCTATAGTTTGGACATGGCTTATTGAGGACAGCTTGTCTCTGCTCTACTTGGCATCATCTAAGTGGGGGTCAAAGTCTGGAAACTGGAACCATATCTGGTGGCCCATTTACATATCTGGTGGTTGATGCTGGGAAGACTCACCTGGGGCTGAAACACCTGGGGCTCTTCGAGGTGTGTCTCTGTCTCTCTGTAGCCATGTGGTCTCTCCAGCATGGTGACTTCAGCGTACTCAGGTGTATTTAGTTTCCTATTGCTCCGCAGGAAATTGCCTCAAACTTAGTGACTTAAGCAGCGTACATTTATCTCATGGTTCCTGTGGGTCAAATGTCTGGGTATGACTTCACTGGGCCCTCTGCTCAGGGTCTCTCAAGGCTACAGTTAAGGCGTTGGCCGGGCTGCACTCGGTTGGGGAGAAATAAGCTTGTACGCTCAGAATTCATTTCCTTGTGCTAGGAGACTGAAAGGCCTGACCTCTGGCTGGTTGTCAGTTGGAGGCCAGTGTCAGCTCCTGCCCAGATTCATGGGAAAAAGCAGAGACCCTGTACCCTAGTGGAAGGAGTATTTGTCATACTATGAGAAAAGCATGGGGGGACACGTATCTATGGGTGTGGCCATCTTTAGAAGACAATCTGCCACTGTTTGCCCTCTGGCTACAAAATCCACAGGCCTCCCACATGCAAAATACACTTATTCCCTTTCCCCCAGTCTCGGATTTGCTTACCGAGATATGGCATTGGAAATAGCTGCCAGGTGTTAAGAGCCAAGTGGAAAAAAAATTCTGAATGTAATCTGTGGGGGTAGAAAACCTTTCAGACGGAGGTGTTTTTTTTTTTTTTTTTACCTGAGTTGAATTTTGAAATGGGATTTGGTTAATGCTCTATAGAAGCTCATTAAATGAACCTTATTCCCTTTAGCACCTAGTATGCAGGGTCTGGTACTGCTTTCTGCTTTCAGTGTGTCTGTTTCATCTCCCTGACAAGACTATAAACTTTTAGGGAACAGAGACATTGCATTTTGTGTCTTCTATATTCTTTAAGTAGTGTTCGTCTCAGGGGAGGGACTCAGCTCATTCTCACTAAATACATGAATTTGTCATCTCTCCCGGGGACCCTGTGCGTAAATTACTGCCAAATCTTGGAAAAGTCGAACCTGAAAAGGTGTCTATTTATCAACTTTGTGATCACAGCCGCCCTTTACATCAAGAGACACGGTGTGATTTTGAGAAGGTGGCTGGATGTCTAATACGTTTCTTCCCTTTAGGAATCCGTCTCCATAAGGAATGAGAGGAAAACAGGAAAGAGAAGCTGAGGCGGTCGGCAGTGCTCACAGATGTGTGGATAGCTCTGTGGAGGTTTCGGCCTTGCAGTGTCGCCGAGGGCCTCCCTCCCTGCACTCCACCCCAGTGGAAGTAATTTCCAGTTTGATGAGTTGAACTGGTGCGTTGGCTTAAAGAGTGGTTCTATTGCCTCCTTTAAAGGGATATTTTGACTCAGCTTTTTTTTTTTTTTTTAATTTTAAAATCAAAGCTAACTCTGAGCAAAGCCTTAATGAAAAGATTTTTTCCCCCAGTGCATTCTATCGTCCCTTTCGTGCTGTTTCCCCCAGCCCCACCGCCAGATTTACCTTGCACCAGAACCATTACAAAATAACCTCCTGTGTTAACGATAGGTTCTCCTTCTTCTTCTTAAATAAATATAATTGGTGGTCAAGAAAGGTATCGAAATCTATTCGCATGAACGTGTGAATGACTGAAACTGCTCAAAGCTAGATTCTCAGACTTGACTATGTTTAAGAACCACCTAGGCAGCTTGGTCCAGACAGAGGTCCCCGACCTGAGCCAGGCCCCTAAATGAGAATACGTTCGTGAAGGGCCCCACCAACAGCTTTTCACATCCCTGTAGCAAGTTTACTTTTCCTTTTTCTACATCCTAAGTTTGCCTTTGAGAAGAAAAGCACAGGATTGGACTAACTGATAAGAATCTTTCCTGCTCTAACATCTGTGATCTATTAATTATATCTGCCTACAAGTCCCAAACATTCAAGGCCTCCCTGCAAGATTGGATTTTTGTCTTGAAACCAAGCTGGGAGGCCACATACATGTTTTAATCTCATGGGTTCTGTACCCTGTGGAAACACTTCTGATTAAACCCAATGCCCAATTCAAATTAAAATTAGCATTAGGGAGTGAAATAAAAATCAGAGAAGATCTCAAGTTTGCTAACTTTTCTTCCCTCTTGGAGTCCTTAGCATTATTGTAGCATTGCTAATAGCACCCTTTCCTGACCCATCTTGCATCCAGAGGAATCTGGGCATTTTAAGAGCTCAGGGATTGAAAACTCCTTTTACTGCCCCTCTGGCCAATAGCTTCTGTGTCATTCTGTGTAGACCTGCCTTATAGCTCCTGTTGAACCTTGTTGTCAGCACTGACTTTGGTGTGTTTGATTATTCCCTACTGTCCTGTGGTAACATTCATTCATTCATATGGTAACATTCAAATTCATTTATGTGAATTGGACCAACAATTTAAAAGACAGTGGAGGGTAGGGCAGAATAAAATGTGTCCATGTTTTTCAGGAGTTTGTACTTGCTTCATCAATAGGGATAGAGAGTGTGCTTGGGGACCCACTGTCTTCATCATGGTTAAGGATGGAGGACTAATGAGAAAGGATTTTGTAATAGTTTCTATTTATTATATGCATCATTAGCACTAAGACAGACTTAGAATGTCGATCCCATCATTCTGCAGGTATTGAAGCAAGACTCAGAGGGATGAAGTAACTTGCCCAATGTCGCACAGCCTGTCTGTTGTCTCTCCTAATCCACAACTCTTCCTGCTATAGCAACAAGCAAGATGAGAGAAGCCAACACTTGGCTTACATTTACCAGTCCATTTCATTGAAGTCTTCCTCATTGTACAAATGAAAACTTTGCTTTCTATTTTTTTGGTAAGGACTTCCATCATATTTTTTGGTAGGCAATCTAGAAAAAAAAAATGTTGCTCATCACCAATCATAAAACTTTAGAAGTTAAGAGACATTCCAGTTCATCTCTTCCAACCATTCCCTTTACAGATTGTGAACTTGAGGCCAAGAGTTTTGAAGTCCAGGCTCACAGGGCTATGGGGCAAAGAGTCCCTGGCATTCAGGAATCCCAAGTCCAAGCTCACAACCACTTCTACTCTGCTGCATCTCTGAAAAATTTATCTGTGTTAACCCAGAACCTATTTTAAAGACTTTACGCCAGGATAGTTTTGCGCCTTTAGGTGCCATATTTTGGTCCTTAGCCCTGGCAAATGGTGACATGTCTCAACAGTGGGCAGAAATGGCATTAAAAGGGAAATGGCCTAAAGATACTTTTAAAATCTCCCTAAGAGGATGTCTATATAAATGAATCTCTTAAAGGTTATCTCAGAAGACAAGGGCTAGATTCAATACTTGATATAATATCACAACCAGATCAAAATTCATATGCAGTGGGATAGAAAAAGGCACCACCAATGATGATGACAAAAATGAGCTGGGTAGGACAAGGTAGAGCACATAATCATCTACAGCCAGATTACTCAATATGGTTGTGCCCAACGGCTTGGCACAGGGGTCCCCAACCCCCGGGCCATGTATCGATACCAGTCCATGGCCTATTAGAACCTGGCCACCCTGTAGGAAGCGAGCGGCAGGTGAGCCAGCAAAGCTTCATCTGTATTTACAGCTACTCCCCAGCGCTAGCATCACCACTTCAGCCTCACCTCAGATCCTCAGGCATTAGATGTTTACAGGAGCACTGGTCCCTGGTACCAAAAGGGTTGGGGACCGATGGCACTGGCACCACCAGGAGCTTGTTAGAAATGCAAAGCTCAGGTCCACCTCAGACATGCTGAATCAAATCATCGTTTTCACAAGATCCCCAGGGGACTTGCACGCAGGTGTAGATTGAGTAGCGTTGGTCTACAGTATTCCTCCATTGAAGAACAGAAGAGCGGGTAGCAGTGAGGATTATACAGTGGAATTGCTAGGAGTCCTGGCAGCTCCGAGTCCTACTGTTCCTCGTGTGGCCCTTGCAAATTTAACCTGACCTTTTTGAGGATCAGCTTCCTTTAGCATAAACTGAGACTCTGGTTGAAGAGGCTGTTGTGATGAGTTTCTGGCAGAAAGCTTTTTTCAGTCTAAATCGTGTAGGAATTGTTTGTGTGATGAGAGTTGAGTGACATGCACATCACACTTTTGGTTCGCTCAACGAATGCTGTTAATAAAAACGTGAATCACAAATTTTACTCCCGTTTACTTCCCGTTTCAGGGAAGAAGCTGTATGCATTGCATAATTCGTTGAATTAGGCAGCCAAAGTCTCATTTTCCTTCTGAAAAAAAACTCTGAGAGTCAGGCGGGTACGAGCTTCACGAGGAATCCTGACTCAGGTTTCCAAAGCAAAAGTATTACCGTTAAGAGTCGACATGTGACTTCGTTTCCTCATTACGTGGCTTCAGTTCCTCCCTGAAGCTTCTTTAATCTGCAGACTCTCAGCTCCACCTCGAAAGTTTTGACATGTTATTGATCCCAAAGAAAATACTGACTAAGGTGGTGGCAAAGTCAACATATCCTTTGAAAGGCAATTAATCTGGGTGTTGAATGAAAGCAGATGTCAGCAATGTGCACATTGTTGTTGCAGTTCTATGATACAAGAGGGCATAGAAGAATTCTTTTCTCCAGGTAGTAACTACATCATACCAGTTCTTTCGGGTGAGGAATGGAATCTGTGTTTGGCAAGGATCGAGGAATATTTGACTTTATAAATCAATAACCATTCTCAAAGTTGCTATTGACCTCTGATCAGCAAATCTGACAGCAAGGAGAAGTTAGAGTCACTGTGTTGCTGGCAAAATGCAAACCTGTTGGTTAAACATTTGCCGAAAGCCCGGCTAGTGACCTCTGACTAACGTGAACCCAAGCCGGCCATGTGCTCCTGCAGCGCTCTGGGACATCAGGAGAAAAAATAACCCGGCTGACCCAACACATCCTAGCTCCTGGAGCAAGAGATCTCTCTGGGCCAAAAGTGCTGGCAGAGGTCATTCTCTCTTCAGTTACTCTCTTCTATCACTGGGCCCAAAGGAGTGAAATGTCTCTTAGGAGATTTTTAAATAATGATAGTTACTCTTGTTAACCCTCTCGAAGAGCCTCAAAAACGTTTTTCTTTTTAAGCTTGCTCCCACCTCCACACAAAGAAAGGGTGCAAGAATTATTTTTTTTTATTCCTTCATTTCCCTCAATGCCTGATATGGTGTTTTGTACACAGTGAGTACTTAATAAATAACTTAATAAACTTAAAAAAAAAAAACCAAACTATTTAGAGCAGTTTTAGGTTCACAGGAAAATGGAAAGTACAGAGATTTCTTATATAGCCCCTGCCTGCATTTATCAACATGCACAGACGCCTGCATTAATCAAGGTCCCCCATACGAGTAGTACATTCGTTATAATCTGTGAACCTGCAATGACACATCATTGTCACACCATGTCCACGGTTTACATTAGGTTTACACTTGGTGTACATTCCGTGGGTTGGACAAATTTATAATGACACGTATCCACCTTTATATTATCATACAGAGTAGTTTTACTGCCCTAAAAATCATCTGTGCTCTGTCTATTCACCCCTCTCACTCCCTAACTCTTGAAACCACTGATCATTTTACTGTCTCCATAGTTTTGGCTTTTCCAGAATGTCATATAGTTGGAATCGCACACTATGTAGTCTTTTCAGATTGGCTTCTCTCACTGAGTAATATGTATTTAAGTTTCCTCCCTGTCTTTTCATAGCTTGATAGCTCATTTCTTTGTAATGCTAAATAATATTCCATTGAATGTACCGCAGTTTACCATTCGCCCACTGAAGGACATCTTGATTATTTCCAAGTTTTGGCAAATGTGAATAAAACTGTTATAAATATCTCTGTGCAAATAAATACTTTAAAAATGAATAAATTACTCTTTCCACTGTGCTTCAACTCTACTTAATACAATTATCTATTTGAAACTTACCATATTGAATTACATGATTTATTTATATGTCTATTTCCCTTTCTGAGCTATATCTTTTTAAAGACAGAGTATGTTTCGTACTCATCATCATTTTCCCTTCAAATGGTGTATAACCCACCCCAACAGTCATAGATTTGGCTCATCCTTTTGTTGTTTCTAGAAAATTAGGGTGGCAGATGAGAACAGGATAACCCTGCATACAAATACTTTAGTGATGGATTTAACAAGCTCTTCTTTAAAAATGTAAATACAATAAAACCTCAACTAAAAGAATAAGATTCAGGATTTCCCCATAAATGGGAAATTAGGAGGTTGAGCACTTTTGGTTATACTGTAAAAGGAGAATTAGATTTCAAAGTTTAAAGTGATTCTGTGAAAGCCTTTATTAATATTTTCTGTGTTCACAGAAAGAAAATGAGCACCCAAGAGCAACCCAAATAAGAAAATACCGACGATGCATTCCACATCTTTAATTAGTGCTAATGGGTGCTATGTAATTAATTCGATTTACCATCCCTTCTTCAGTATAAACATCTTTCTTCCCTGCAGTTCCCACAAGATGCTGTAAATTTGTCCTGATTCACGGCAAATAAGATGTTTTCCTCTCTTGTCTTTCTGATCTTATGATCCGATGGCCCTCTGGATCTTTTAAGTGACCCAGTTGATTTAGATGTTTGGAGTAACTTTGTTTTCCTCTAGTTGGCCTTGCTCAGTGGACATTTCTCAAACCTCTTCCCCGAGACCCAGGACTGTGCAGATTTAACTCCGTTCCTGCCAACACCCAGCGCCACTACGGAGGGACCCACCCCTCACCCAGATGTCAGCTTCTCTCTCCTGAGGCATAACAGAGTGAACTCCAACTTCCTGCTTTACTGTCCTTTGCTATAATTAGCACCACTTTCATGTCTTTCTTTATCTTTTACCGCTAATTCCTATTCTGAGGGTTGTAAACTATCTCAACCCCAATAGTCTTTTTCATAATATTTCGAGTGGAGCCATTAACCATCATCTCTCTTTCACTAAAATGCATATAATATGATGCGTCAGCTGGTTAAATATCAGATCGTTCTTTTGATTAGGGATTTCAGATAACACACGGGGTCAGGAGTAGTGATGCTCGTTTGGGTATGGCAGTTAAAGAAAATAGCTTCCGTGCTTCAGAATGCAAAGCAATGTCCATATTACCTGACATACTCCACTAAGATGAAAAAGAAGATGAAATTCCCTTTTCCATCCCAAATTGTATTCAGGTGGGATGAAAAGAGAAAGCAAACAGCTATGGAGGAAGACAATAGCAAAAGTCTGCATAAAGCAGTGTCCAGATCAAGGGCTAAAATGGGCTTTAATCAATCTCACATAAAACGAATAAACATGGATGTGTTAGTTATTTCTTAATAGTGTGGCCTTTTGGCTGCATATAGAGAAGAAGTTTGGAAATCTGACCTTTGCAGGAATGATGGAAAAACTGATCGGATATCACTTTTCTATGAGAAAAGCCATTTTCTACATCATATCCAAAGAGAAAAACTTGAAACCCATTATGTCAGAGCCAGGGCTATGATTAGCCATATAGTGTTTCTAGGAGCCAGACAAATGCTCCCCTTTCTTCAGGCAGATGCAAACCCTCACCGGGCACATATCCTGGTAAATAGAATACAGGCTGCATTTTGGCCTCTTTGCCCCCTCAGCCAGATACATTTAAGCAGTGAATAAACATCATTTTCCATAACAACTCTACTCAGTGCTCTACTTAAAAATCTTCAGTGATTTGTTATTGCTCTCAAGATAAAATTCAGTTCCATATTGTAGCCCCAACTTTGCTCTCCTCTCCTGAAACTCTGATTAGACAAATGTGAGACCTTTTAACTCTTGTCTTCCGTATCTTTAAATTTCTCATTTATATTTTCCATCTCTCTCTGTGCTACATAATTTCTGTATAATTTCTCCAGACTTGTCTTTCAGTTCATTAATTCTTTCTTCAGACATGCCTAATACAATGCTTAATATATCCATTGAGTTTTTTATTTCAGTCATCGAATTTTTTTACTTTTACAAGTTCCAGCTTTAAAATCTGCTATGTTAATTTTTCCCACCACTAGAATAAATTATATTTATGTAACATGATAGATAGTGTTAGGTAGCACTACAATGGCTATCATATTGTAATATAAATGCATTAAATCAATACATTGTATACCTTAAACCTAACAATGTTACGTGTCAATTATATTTTAATTTTTAAAAAATCTGCTATGTTATTTTGGGGGGGAGGTATTTTTTTCCTATTCCTTGAGGACATATTTCAGCTTGTTTGGTTTTGACCTAGTAAGTTTAGCATTTTTAAAAATAATTTATTTTGAATAACTTCAACATTTTTTTTTACTACTGGTTATCACTCTTGTACCTAGTTTGCTTGGATGTTTATTCATTCATTCATTCATTCATTCATTTATTATTGCGAGGTGTATATTTTTCTTAGGAATTTATTTGAGGGGATTGTTTGATGCTTAGGTTGAAAGCGTGGTTCTCTCAGCTTTGCATTTGTTTCTCTGAGATTCCTGAAAACATTAAAAGTCTGGGACAACTTTAAGATAAAGTCATAGCTTGAGGTTTTCTGGATTGCTCAGGTCATGAGGATTTGGGCCATAAATCCAAAGGAAGACTTGTTTTTTATTACAGCTTTTTTGGGGCCACCTCCCAATATGCTCAGGTCCCAGAGGACTTTCCGTGGGGGTGAGGGTGGCGGGGTTAAGTTATTTCTGGTTCATCATTAGACATTAAGGGTACAGCCCTTGTGGGTCCCAATGTTCTGTGTGGAAGACTTCTACTAGACTCCTGGGGCCTTGATAACTGAAGTTCAAATTCTGTGGCCTTGATAACTGAAGTTCAAATTCAGAAAAAAACTCTCAATAAAAAAGCATCTTCAGCATTCTGCTTATTTATCTGGGTTTCTGCTTTTACTTATATTTTTAGCCTAATGGTTCTTTATTATCATGTCAGCTGTTAAATGCTTTCAAGAAGATTTTATTTATCCAGGCAATTTTTAGTTGTTTTCTGCAGGAGAGCCAGTCAGAACTTCTCACCAGCCTTAGCACTGGCAATGAAAGTCTGACCTCAGTGGGACCTTGAGCAGGTTACTTGACCTATCTTGCTCAGTTTGCCCTTCTGCAAAATAGAGACAATAATAGTACATAGCTGAAAGAATTGTAGCGAAACATACGTAAAATAACAACCACTAAAATAACAACCACCTAAGTAGTGCTTGCAATGCCTGGCACAGGGTAACGTGTGTTGACTCCTTCTCCCAACCTCCACGAAGCTCCACTCCACTGTCGGCTTCTCTTAACTTCTCACTCTACATCCCTCCTTGGCTTTTTGTCACAGTTAAACTTAAATTATGATTTTGGCAGCTATTATGTAACATCTGCCTCACCCCCTTAAACTATTCTCTAGGGAACAGGGGCCATGTATATCTCATTCAACTCCATAGACCCAGTTTCCAGTATGTATATGACATGACATATATTAGGCACTCGCCAAATATTTTTTGAATGGATAGACATGTATGTTTACATTTTAAAGAGAGCACGAACAAATTGTGGACTCTGTCTAGGTGGCGAGGGCTGACTGGGTAATTCCCACCTCTGCTTAAGCACATACGCTCTGGAATCGGGCCAGGTGTGAAGATACTAACCTTGTGCATCTCAGATTCCTTTTCCGCGAAGCGAGAATAACAACACTACGGGTTATAAAGCACTGAGTAAGAGCCCAGCGTGGGGTAAGAACTCCAACGCTAGCTGCTCTGATTTCTGCTACCCTTTTTTTGGTCGCTCAGGAAAACAGTTCACTTTAAGGAAAGTATAGGCTATAAATATTGGGGCCAGGGATCATCCGGAAAGGTAGAGTAAATCACTGTTTTAGCTCTTCGTGTTTCCAAAACTGTGTGTGACATGGTGTTTGGATGAAAAGCAGACGAGGGCTTCTCACTGCGCCTGCGCCGTTTTTCTTTTCGCTCCCCAGGGTGTTACTTTAGAACTTAAGCACGGAACGTGCACACACACATTTATAGAGAGAGTGTGGGGCTCCTCATACCCCATTAGCTTTCGCCATTTGATTTACATTTAGCGACGTGGATTATAAACTTATATAAAAGTCACCAGAGCAAAGTAATAGAGAGTCCTGAGGAATGACGGGGAGGGAATCTGTCCCTTAGGCTGGGAACACGTGCCAGCCGGGCCCGTGGGAAATAAAACACAAGTCCCTCTAGATACAAGCTGCAGATACTGTGATTGTTTGCGTACCAGCCTTAGGACAGATCTTATAAACTTACAGGTCTAGATGTTGGTTGATTTTGATTTGTGTGGACCTTATTCATCACCTTTTCAAACGTTGCCATTACTGTATATTAGCACCTCCCACTGAGGTTCATACATCAAAGTGCCGGGTTCCCGGATGTCATGGAAGTCAGTTTGGTCCTCAGGTGTATTTCAGGCCAGCTGTTCTTATTTCATGGGCTAAAGGTAAAAGGAGAAATAATGTCATAAAATGGGTAACATTCTCCTATGTTGAGGCTGGAGTGTAGTGATTATTTGAGTTGAAATAAGCTGTAACAGAGCCCCCCCCCTCGCCCCCCTCCCCAAAGAATGAAAACATGTTTTGTTCCTCCTGGAATAATGCCCCTTTGTATTGTGTCAGCCAGCTTGTGGCAGCAACCATAACTGTCAACGTGCTGTCACTCACCGCTGAAGAGAAGAAGCATCATGCTTGTGCTTATTAGTATAGCTTTTAAAAATGCTGATTTAAATGGAAGTATCATCATAGTCAGACCAAATGAGAACTGTCCTTAAAATTAACCGACAGCAGTGCTTCTCACCTTAGCTGCTCGTTAGAATCACCCAGGGGATATTTAAAGTTCTAATTCCCCACCAACGATTGAATCAAATTTAAATTCTGGAGGTAGGGCCCTGATTTGGGTACTTTTTGTCTCCCCAGGTTATTATAATCTGCTGTCAAGGCTGAGAACTGCTGTGCTAGTCTCTTGTTATTGTGGCATAAATCCTACGAGCTCTTGTGCCTGACAAGCATTTTCGCAGCCGATGGTAGGAGAGATGTTATCCCCAATTTACAGATGGGAAACCCAAGCGAGGTCCAAAATTTTTAAAGGTTTCTTTGAAGTTTAGCTTAACCACTACTCAAGTATCAGAATGCAACAGATGCCTTTGAGGAGAACAGATCTCCTTAACTTTTCCTTGGTCTTAAATAAAGCACCCTGAATCATCAATTTTTGGAATAGGGAAGAACCTCATTTGAAATAAGGAAACTGGAAATCAGAGAAGGAGGTTATCTCATGCATCTTTACGTTCCCTGCACTCCCCAGTACCAGGCATTAAATCAACATTTGATGACGTAAGTGAAACGAGGTAACTACAGTCAGGGCTATGCCGGCTCCCCCATTTGGAGCATGCGCTGTTCCTGGAATTCGGGGACCACACCTTCTGCACTGTATGGGTGAGTCAGGTAGAAAATGGTTTGTCTCATTCTCCACAAAGTACACTTGTTTTATGTTTCAAGCATGCAATAATTTTTTTTTTTTAATTTCAAAACTATAGTAGGTATTTACAGAACAGAAATACTTGTTATTAAATTGGGATCCAGAGTCCCCCGGTTTCCCATCAGCTTCCATAATGTTACTTTTTGAAAGTATAGGAAAAGCAAGTTCAAATTGGCCTCGTCTTTGTGCAGGAATTGTTTACTCATTTGCATTGAGATCTGTCCCTACCCCAGTTACAAAGAACCTGATGGACAATACCTTAGAGGCTTTCTCGGGCACTGTCAACTTCCTGTTTTCCATTGTTGTGATTCTCCCCAGTTTTCCACACTTTACTCATTTTCTCCCTGCCCTGTCTGTGGGCAGCATTCTCTCATTCATAGTCTTTGGAGCTCTGAAACACTATTAGGCACTGCTCCCACTTCTTTGTCCACCTAGTTCATCTCTGAGGAGTGCTGGGTTTGAGGATGGTGGGGGTAAGGCCAAGCCTGGGGTTTGTGACTGTGGTAAACTGGGGGTCTCTGATACTTGGGCTGTGACAAGAGGGGGCTGGGTAGAGGTCGAGATTGTGAGGTGAGGCACTGCATGGGGTTTGGGAATGGAAAGGGGGAGCTGGAACATTCTGTTGATGGTACTGACTGAGTACAGGACCTTAGGTGAGAGAGATGCTATTGATGATTTGTACAATGTGTTCCTCCTCCTCCAACATTAATTTCTTGAGAGCAGACGCTGCCGTGGTGCTGGGATATGAGCTCAGTGAATTATAGGGGAAGGTAGGCATCACAGAATGTACTCATTTTACTGTGTAGACCTGGAGGCAGAAACTTGCCTGGCATAGACTGCGTAGCAGTGGTATTGCATCAGGCTTGCATAGGTTCTAATCCTGGCTGTGCAAGCTTGAGCTAACGCCTTAATTTTCCTGGGCCTCAGTTTTCTTATATGTAAAATACTACCTACTTTATAGGACCATAGTGGCTGCTATTATTTTTCCCCATGTATACATTTTTATATTTGGTACTGAGAGAAATAAGAGATTTACAAATCAAAACAAAGTGAATTTCCTTTTCTATGTATCCTACTATCTGGAAGTCCATATGCAGATAATTAATATTCATTATGACCCCTGAGAGTACCTTCCAAATCATTATTATAATGTATTTAGTATAGTTTACAAGTTGTAATATTTCTTCTGAAATTTTTAGGGAAATCAATAATCCAAGTATGTCATATGATGTCTTTCTGATTATTTGAATATTGAATTAACCTGAAAGTCAAATTTTGGAACTGTGGTCCTATGTTCTAAATCAATGGGAAATGGGAGTAGAAGCAAGAAATGGATTCTAGCAGGGATTCTGGCCATCTCCGTGGGAGGCTCAGGGGACTTATGTTTTGTGTCTTTGTGGCTGAAAGTGTGTGTGTGTGTGTGTGTGTGTGTGTGTTTCTTAAACTAGGATTCAGGAGATACTAATAAAATCACTTCAAAATGGCCTTAGAGCTACCAAAATAAAAAAAAATTTTGAAATAAGAGCTAAAGCCCCTAAGCAGCCACAGTGGAGCAAAGTGCATCAGATTTTTATCTTCCTTTTTTTTTTTTAAACAAAACTTTGAAAATGACATTATAAAATTTTGTGTTTTTCATTTTACTGTCTCAAAACATACTTTACAATCATAAGCTAATTCATCTTAAAAGTATCTCTATATGACATTACTGTTATGATCTTAGCTCCTGCTGGGAGAATGGAAAACAGAGTGATTAAATGATATATTTAATTAGGAGTCAGGAGTCTTGGATATTAGTCTTCAATTATAACTTATCATTGGAACATTATTTGGGTAAAAAAACTCTCGAATTATCTTTTATGACCAATTATTTATTTCAGAACAGTCTGGTCATAAAAAAGGATTCTAGCATTTTCTTCCCTTAATAAAAACCGTTGTCATGGAAATATCTCAGTTCCCTTTTTCCTCCAATTGCTTGCATCTCAACAGGTCATAGACAGGCAGAGGTCCAGCACCGTCTTTGATGGTGGAAGTAAGGTTTGCAGCAGGCTGCATTACAAGGCTTTCTAAAGCCCACTTCCCAGGATAAGAAGAGAATTAAAGAACTCTTCTAAGCTCAGTTGTGCTCTAATGGCTTCTAATCCATTAACTGGCTTAAGCCTCTCCCTCCTACTAAACCAAATACACTAAATTTATTACTGTTTCCCATGCAGAAGTTTTATTTTATTTATATCGGCTTATAAAATTGAAGTTCAGTTTGCTAGAAATGTCCCGGTCTCTCTCAGAGATCACTTCCTTCGAGTGTTGGGAATCGAAGCTGTTTTCCAGGTGGTTCAGGCAATTGTTTGCTTTTTAATCAAATGAGTTTCTTAACTGATACAGTCATTTATTGCATTCTGGCTGGAAGACCTACTAGTGTATGATTTTATCTTCACAACAAAAACTTCTCCTTACTTGCTTCAGTACAGAAGCTATGCATTGCATTCCATGAATTCATTTAAACGCCGTAATGCAAGGGCAATTATAAGATTCGATTCAGAGCAGGAATGTTTTATATCCCGAATGACGAAGAGGGAGATAGAAGGAGTTATCTTAATTCATGCCTGGATCCATGATTCAGAAGAATGTTGCTCTACTTTATTCGGATACGGTGTTCCTCCCAGGGCCTGAGCACTATTCGGTATGTATCTTTTTGTGAAACTGGAGAAAACAACAAATGAATTTTGTTTGTGGATTTTTCACAACCACCCTAGGACTGGATGACGTCTGGTGGGGTAAGCATGGAAGCTGCAAAACTGGCTTTTGAGACCAGGAATCTAGGAAATCTATCAGGCTGCTACCTATAACATCGTACTTAGTATTTGTGCGGGAAGACAAGACCAGATGCACTTACCCACAGGCACATACCTACATGTGTGTACACATAGCTGGTTTAGAGGGTCTGGAGCAAAATGTGAAAAGGAGCATGTTTATTCTTTAAGAGAAGGATCAAGATAATTTGTCTAAACTTGCAACATTCATAACTACCATGATTAAATCGTTCATATCATGTTCTTTATAATGCTGGAGCTGAAGGACAAAAACAAACAGCTCGTCATCGCACTAGGTTAGATTGCTGACGACAAAGCCAGTGTTCTGATAGTGGCACATGGGGGCTATGTCGTGGAACATTGCAATTGCTCCTGGGGTGTACACTTCAAAAGGTTAAAGGGCCTAGTGAGATCCCCAAGGGGTCGTGGCATTCAGTAAATGTTTGCTGTGGTGACACATGATATCGGCTCTCAATCCATTGTTCACTGGCTTAATGTTTTATTGAATTTATTTTCAGTCTGAGTCTGTATCACTTCTGAAGCTAAGTTTCATGAAGTTTATCGTCTATGGTGTAAGGTCTAAAATGACCTCTTTTTTAGAGCTCCATAGGGCATCCCCTAACTTGGATGTTCTGGAATTTAATGAGCAGACTGAACTTGTCTCTCATATATGTTCGTGATTTTATAGGTTTTCTTCATTTTAACCTGATCCTTCATTTTTCCGGGCTGGAGATGCACCATTTTCAAAGGTTAGTCTCAAATAGAAATTCATCCGCATCAAGCCTTTACATGATGTAGTTATTACATTTGGAGGGATGTGGTTGGACGTGTATTATAAAAAGAACATCCTGAAGTCTACTGAGTATTCGGAATTTATAAATACAGTTCCGCCTTCATAACTATCATCTAATTTATTCATATAACCTCTGTAGGAGGCAGGAAAGAGTAGGCTTATGTTTAAGTAGTTGCTTAAAGTGTTTCACTTCACTTACTTGTCCTTTTCCTAACATGTTTAGCCTCATAGATTCACTCACAACTCCTAGATCTAACTTTCTCACTCAGACTTCCATGTCTGTGATCATACTACTCGTCCTGTCGGGAATTTATTTTGGGAATGGTAGATGGGTGGGAGGGAGATGATAGCTTTAACTTAGAACATACTGAATTTGAGACATCCGGGAGTGGTTATGTGGTCAAAGTTAGGTCTATACATACACTCAGGTTTGGAGCTCAGAAGAGAGGCCTGAGACAGAGAAGTATATTTCAGAGTCTTTGGTGAAGAGATAGTAATTAAAAGGAAAGGCAAAATCAAGATCACAGGGGACATAATAAAAGGTAAGAATTGAAAAGGGCCCAGCAGTGAGTCCCTTGGGACCTCACTGGCCAGAGGAGAAAGAGCTCATGATGGGAACTGAACAGGAGAAGCTGGAAAGGTAGAAGGGAAACCAGGTGAGCGTGGTGTCAATGAGCCCAGGAAATATGACAGAAAGTTTCCAGAGAAAGAAAGAGAACTCTGTGGTGGACGCCATCAAGAAAACAAGTAAAGTCTACAAAGGATTCCACTGGCTTAAGTGGCATGTGTACCGTTGTTGCAGTTAATGAAAGAAATTTCGGTGGCGTGTTAAGGGCGAGAACTAGACTGGAGGAGTAAGGAAACGAATGGTTGTGAGCAAGTGTAGACAGCAAGTGTAGACCTTCGATTGTGAAGAGAAGGATCAAGATAAGGAGATAATTGCAAGGTGATGTGAAGTCCAAAGATGGCTCCTTTTTCTCTCTTCCTCCCTCCCTCCCTCCCTCTCCCTCCCTCCCTCC
>NW_011888843.1:4628882-4639009 GCF_000151845.1 Pteropus vampyrus | reverse complement strand
TCGAAGAGTGAGTGGCCAGTAGCCAGCAAGGTTCACTGGAATTATCTGTCAGAAGTTAACAAGACCATTTCCCCAGGCTCAGTTTCAAACAGAAGAAGGAGAAAATTTCTTGAGCCATGGTGCAAAGATGTTTGGTTTTAGGAGAAAGGAAAAGAGAAGAAATTGTTATTATTATTTTTGAGGCGAGATAAATATTCAGAAGAGTGTTTGTAAGAATGGTCTTAGAGGTCTTCCTGCTGAAATAGGTGGGGAGACTCAGATAATCTGAGCTTCTTATGCATCACAGCCTTTGGGTGCCCAGAAATTTTGCTTTCTCATGGATGCTTTGCCATTCTCTGCAAATGCTAAGACTGGGCAGGCAGCCTGTGTGTACAAGGCTCACTGGAAGCTCTCTGCTTGTCCCAAAGTGCTTCTGAGGTCATTAACCTCCTTCCAATAAGCAACACCCTCCCTTTCCTCTCAGATCTCCATTAAGGCCTGCCCTAGAGAATTCCAGAGACGTCCACACCGCCTAGAAGCAAAGGGAGAGCTCCCTGGGTGTGAAACATAACACCAAAAGCTGTTTTGTCCTAGCATAAGCGAGAGTCCTGGTGTTTTCATTCCGCTCTTACAGTTCAAAGTTCACTTTCTAAACTCCTGCTTTGTTTCCAGGCAATAGGTCGCAGATTCCCTGAAAAATCTAGTAGGTAAAGTAGACAAACAAGAAGCAAATTATGATGCAAGCCCAAACCTAATTCAACGAATTGCTATGAGTTCTTGGATACGAAGCTTTGAGAAATGCTTATAGCTGCTTCCGTCTGATACCCTAAGAGAAGGCAGCTCACAGTGTCTGCCAGCTCATGCATTTCACAGAATTTTGAAATCTTCCCATGTCTCATTCTTAGAGGTCTGAGAATCGTATTAGAGATTGATCATCCCTGTCATGGGCATCTTTGTCCATGTTATCGGAGGACCTTCTCTACCCTCATGCCATGTGGTCCTGGGGTGGCTGTTGACTGCTCCACCCTGTCCTCTCCTCTACCTTGCACAGGGCTGGGGCTCTGACCCGGGCTGGGCCTTCCTTGGTTTGATAGCATAGCTTGGGCTTCAAGCAGTTTTCTTGTTTATTGTATGGAAAGAATCAGACTGCAGAATGAAGCCAGGCATAGATCAGAAGAGCCAAGAGACAGAGCCCTGATGATATTATCGGTACTTCTGGACTGAAGTGTGTTTTCCTATTTGTATACAAATGGTAGCCTAGGATAAACATGGTTCTGCAATATTATTTTCTTTTAACTAAACAGTAAACCCTTGAGATTACTCCATATTGGTGTATAGAGAATGTCCTCGTTTGTTTTTACAACTACCTAGTACTTCATCATGTGGATTTATTAATAATTGATTCAGCACATCTCTATGGATGGACATCTGGGGTTATTTCCAATCTTTGGTATTTCAAATACATGTCACTTCATATTTTGCCAATGTCGTCAGTCTTAGAACTGGAATTACTGGATTATCGTGCCAATGAAATTTTTCTAGATACAGACAAATTCTTCACAGGCATTGTTTTGTACTTTTACCAGCAACATATGAAAGTCAGATTTCTCCCCAATCTTGCCCAAAGAGTGCATCGTCAAACCTTTGGCTTTTTTCTCTCTTCTGTATTTGTATCCTGTTCTCTCAAGTCGTGCCCTCCTTGGAAAGGCAAAGCAGCTGCTCATCGGCATCTATTCTATCAGCCTGATCAGACTGTGTGTGGGGTGTTCACTGGGGTCATGGTCTAGAGATGCTGGTGAGCAGAACCTGCAGTAGGTAGGGGAGTCATCTACGTTTTGGGTCAAATAATAACTGGTAAGACTGAAAGATTACACCATAACACTGGAAAGGGGTAGGCGTGGAGGTGGAGCGAGTGGTGGTAGCGATTACAATGAAGGTTCCATGTGGAGGTGACAGATGTAAAAAATTGTAGAGAAAAACACAGGACATCTGTTCCCTGTGATTGCTGTGTGAGTTAATTTGGTTTATCCCAAGTGCTAACTCATAGACTGTGAAGCCGCGGTAATGTCAGAGGATTTCCGGTGTCATCTCTCTTTTCCAGCCTTCTGGGAACTAGATCTTTAAGGAACTAAATGACCCCAATGCCCCCTCCTCCATTTCACCCTCCTCCAGCACACAGGTAAAAGCTATTTCAACATTGTTAGGGAAATCTTTGAAACTGTTAGGTGTTTAATGACTTTGCCTCAATCGTCCTGTTTTTAATACCAATAATAAATGCAGAGGGAGTCATTTTAGAAGCAAACTTTAAACATTTTATTAGTGGAGTCGAGGAGTTCTAAAATGAAAAGATACAAATTTCACCTTTTAAATTAAGTAGAGATTTTTCAGGTCACTTAAATGATTCTTTTTTTTTAAACAAAACAAATAATCAACGAACTCGTCAAAATTGTTGATTCAAATACCTTCTGCCGTAGAGCTGAAGGACATCATTTATTTCACTTCTGGTAAATGAAAATACTACATGAGGAAGAAAAAATAAAAACAAACAAAAAACAATCATTCCCCTTTCTATCAAAAAATTGGACTCACATAATCGATTGTTTGTGGCATCCAGAAAAGTATAGACTGAAATGTGCCAGCAAACTTCTTGTAGTTGGCTGAATAATAGCCTCCAGAGATATCTAGGTCCTAATTCCTGGAACCTGTGAATGTCACTTTCTATGGCAAGAGACTTTTGCAGGTGATTAAATTAAGGACTTTAAGACTGGGAAGATCATCCTGAATCATCTGGGTGGGTCCTAAGTGCTATCACAGGTGCCTTAATAAGAGAGAGAAGCAGGGGAAGATTTCACTGCAGGTGGAAGAAAGAGGGCGACATGATGACCTCGACAAAGAGGGAGGCAGATTCGAAGGTGGAAGGAGGGGCCCTGAGCCCAGGAATGCAAGGAATGCAGCTGTAGAAGCTGCAAGAGGTCCGGACGCGAATTCTCCCCTGGGGTCTCTGGAGGACGCCTGGCTGGGCCCACACCTCGGTTTCACACCAGTGATACCGATTTCAGACTTCCAGACTCCAGAACTGCAAGAGCATAAATTTCTGCTGTTTTAAGCTACTAAGTGAGTGGCAATTTGTTACAGGGGCTGTAGGAAACTAGTGAATACACTTTTCAATGTCGAGGGAATAAGAATTTGGTGCTTGATTTTAAAGTTTACCAAATGAGTTAAGAGGAATGAATAAGAATGAATAAGAATGTGAAGGCACCATTTAAAAGAGCACATTTGACTGCCGTTTTTAGGCAGAAAGAAACAACTGCATTAAATTTCAAGTGCTTCATTTGTAAATAGGTCAACAGAGCTTCCTCAGCTACCGATGTGGTGGTCTCGGTGGTCTTGCTACTCAGAAGATTCTTCCTGTTAAAAACTATCTTGACTTTTTAAATGTAATACTAGGCCTGCAATAATCCCCAGAGGTTTCATATATTAGTCAGCTTTGTTTGTGGCACGATGAAGGGTAGATCTCAAAACATCAGTGGCTACAACGATAAATATTTATCTCTAGTTCACACTGCCTGTTGTCAAGGAAGTTAGGTGACACCGCTCCAAGCTGCAGGTCAGGTTCAGGTCTGTTCTTGTGTGTCATTATGGGACCTAGGAGATAATGTTCTCTTGGGGGAAGGCAAGGGCACAAAAGAGGGGGCAAAAACTTGCAGTCACTGGTGATTTGTTTTGGATTGGTAACACTGCTGCTTCTATTCATACTCTATTGGACATAGTAAGTTACATGGTCAAGTGCAATGTCACTCACTAGGGCAGGAACATTTATTCCTCCTGGAGGTGAGGAAGTGAATATTTGCTAAACAGTAATACAGCATACCATACCCCTCCACCCTGAAAAAAGAATGATGTGGTAATCAGCAAGTAAAGGTTATATCAGCACTAAAATTGAGGAGAGACTAATTTTTGGGCTAGAGCTAAACTTGAGATTTCTGCATGAAACTGGGGAAAGAATGAAGATAGGGCCCGTATAAAATGGAGTCACTTTAACCAAGCTGCTAAAAATTAGTAGCATTATGAAGGTTGAAGCATGGGGAAAGACTCTATTCTTGTTCTAACTAGCCTGGAAACAAACTTTTTGAGCTTTCCAGTCCGGTGTCAATGCCTAGATATACATTGGGACATATACCAGACCTCTAGATCACCCTCTGATTCCTCCTGAAGGACTCACATATTCAGACTCCATCGAGGCTGATGGGAGGGGGGCGGGGGGAGAGGGATAACTACAGCACAGAAGTGTAGTTAGCATTTTTTCTCTGTTCTTCCTCATTGACACAGTTAAGAGTCACAGGTCAGTGAGATTTAGAAAAGATTTATTAAAAGTATATTTTAGAAAGACACAGAATGTCCCAAGGAGGCACATAGAGAAAGACAAAGCATGCCCGAAGGAGGCACATGGTCCAGCGCTGTAACCACAATAACCAACACAAAGTGGCAACAAAGGGGCCACAAAAAGGCCACCAAAAAGTCTCACAAAAGAACCCAGAAGGCAAAAAAGACCTGGAAGTGGGAATGTCTGCATTGTATCTGGACTGTGATGGGTGGTTCCAAAGGCATTCCTATAAAATAAAATTTGGAAACACAAAATGAGAAACTATCAAGAATGATGAGACCGATTTGAAAAAAATTAAATAGCACTTTTAGATATGAAAAATATAGTCGTTGAATAAAACCTTAATTGGTGGATGAAACAAAAATTAGACTTAACAAACAGTTATTTAGCAAACTGGAAGAGAGATTTGAAGAAATGCAGCACAGAGAGAAAGGAGGCGGAGTATGTTAAAGTGGTTAAGAGAGACTGATAATAGAATGAGAAGGTCTACATATGATCGATGGAACCTCAGCAAGACAGATATAGAGACTGGAAAAAGGGCAATATTTTAAGAGAGCTGAGCATTTTCCAGATGATAAAAGATTTAAATCTACATGTAGAGAAAGAACAAAGTACATTAGACAAATAAAAAAGAAAGCCGCACAAAAATTATAGAAAGTTCAGAATACCAAGAACAAAAAGTAACTAAAAAGAAAGCAAATGATCTACAAAGAAACAATAAGAGCTGCTCATTCATGAACAAGAGAAGCCAGAAGTCAGAGGAATTTGTTAGATGATGTTATTGAGTAGTTTTTCCAAAGGGTTGTCCTGTCACCCAGCAACCCTAAAATAAGTTGATTTTACAAACCTGAGATTTCAGATGGTAAGGGTGGGTGAAAATCACAGACATCAGTAACATTAAAAACATTTATTCACATCTTTTCACATTCCACAATGGCTTTCAGTCTACTTCTAATATATAATGGATGAAGGTAGATATTTTCAGAAAAATAAATTGGTGTTTATCACCAATGAACCTTTACTAAAGGAATTTAAAAGGATGTCCCTCAAGAAGAAGGAAAGTGATCCCAAAGTAACATCTAAGAAGCAACAAGGAATCCTTAGAAACAAAATCACAAAACATATTGGTAAAGCTAAAAAAAAAGTGTAATATAAAAGTAACATTTACTTTTGTGGTTTAAAAAAAAAGGGTGGAATGAAACTGGATTACCAAGAGTTGATCAAAACCAGCATTTTAAACTTCTTGTATTGTTCAGATGGGAGATTATGACATTAACTTTTTATTTAAGTTAAGCATGCATGTCAAATGTCAAAGGTAAACAGGAAAATAATAGAAACGCAGTGATTAACATCTCCACCAGAATAGAGGAACAAATAGTAATAAGAAAAACAAAGAACAATAACAGTACAACTTAATAAAAATATGCACTAAAATGTAAGAAAAAATACAGTAAAATGTGGAAGCAAATTCAGATATTTTAGAAATTTTAATGAACTAAAAAAAGTAAATAGATAATTTAGCAGGTTGAAAGGCAGATATTTTGTCAGATTGGAAAAAATAGGAATCATGTATCTATATCTCAAATATTATTTATGAAGTGCTAGAATGAACAGCACATAGGTGTTCCAAATGTGTTTCTTTAAAAGCTTGGCTATTTTTATACAAAAGGATTAGCTATTTACAAGTCATTCTTTGCTACCCACCTCTATACTTGTCAAAAGTCTGAGGCATGGTTTATTTCCTTATACAATCATAAACACCTTAAATTTTTGAGACTTCTTTCTGTGACAATGAATGCTTCTAAGCTCCAAGATGACACCAGTTTTTACAGGTACATGGCCATCTTCAAAATGTCTGTTTCATGAGCTTTATTTTTAAAGGACACAAATCACCAAAAATTGAAGAGAAAAATCTAGTGGAACTTGGGCAAATATGTGACACTATTATTATTTGGCTTTGAGTACTTCTCAGACTTGATTAAGATACAGTTTGCTAAGCCAACTCAATAATTTGCAAAGAGGCATAGCATTAAATGTTTTCCATTTGTGATAACCCATTGTACTGTAAAAGTGTTCTTGCTAATTTTTCATTTCTGATGATCTAAGTGAAGAGCACTTACCAAACACTCACAGTAACAAATCTAAGATTGATACTAAGATGTTAAAGGCAGACTCCAAAGAGAAGGAAACGCAACAAATTCCAGCCCATTTCCCGTTTGTCCTGAGAATGCTCGGGGGCGCCTGCAGCGTTCACCCGAGATAACTCGTGGGTTACAGTCCTAAACTTACCCCCAAAGTCTGCCACGGAATATCTCGCTATTATTATTATTTTCGCATCGCTCTAGTATATTGATAGTCTTTGGAAACAACATCATGGCATAGCATTCTGTTTTTAGTAGCGGTATTTTCATTTACAAAATATAGTAATTCTCGATCGCTGAAAATGTCAAATCCTAGATGTTCCACTTTGTGTTGTTCCAGGCTCTGAAATTTATCACACGAAAAAAAAAATTGTTAAATACTTATTTCTGTTACATTAGGATTAGAGACGAGTTCTGTTTAGAAACGACTCCAAGAACAATTTTTATATTTTATTTTCACATTGAAAACCAGTCAGATTTGCTTCGGCCTCAAAGAGCGTGTTTATGTCTATTTCCCTTTCTGAGCTGTATCCTTTTAAAGAAAGAGTCTGTGTCTTACTCATCATCGTTTTCCCTTCAAATGGTGCATAACCCAACCCAACAGTCATAGATTTGGTTCATCCTTTTGTTGTTTCTGGGAAAGTAGAGTGGCAGATGAGAGCAGGATAAGCCTGCTTATGAATACTTTAGTGATGGAGCTGCACTTTTTTTTTTTTCTAAATGGGAAATGGGCTGGAGAACAATCTACAAGTTAGGTTCAGTATAATTGCTGGGTAGATGTGAAACTGGAGGTTGGAATAATTTTGTTTTGTATAAGACTGTTGAAGAGTTTCCCTTAAGGATTTTTCTCCCTGTCCTCCACCACGTTCTCCCCCAAAATTGGGTTACCAATCTGAGACATCGGAGTGGTGGGGGGTGGGTAAAACTGATCAGGGCACTAGTTACATTAAGTGTATTTATTTACATTCTATCTTATTCCACAAAGGATTTGAGGAATAAGATAGAATTTCCTCTAAATTAAAAAATTTGAAGAATTTTCTCTAAATTAAAAAAAAGTCAGGATCATGGAAAATATGTAAAGTATAGGAATATAAGTCTAGGCTAGAGATCCTTCATTTAGCTGTGCATTAGGATTTCCTGGGAGCATCTGAAACTCCTGCTGCCCACGTGGCACCCTGCACCGATGAAATCAGAGCGTATGGGGTCAGAGGTAGAGAGCAGTAGTTTTACAGATTCCCAGGGGTTCCTATGCATAGCAAAGTTTGGGAACTGCTGACCGTGACTGCATTTCTCAACCTGACATACATATAAGCATCATGTGGGAAGTTACCCAAACGATTGATGCCTGTGCTCTGGCCCTGAACCAATGAGCTCATAGTCTCTTATGCTGGCAGCAGGGCCCTTGGTCACTGTAAAGGTCCCCAGATGATAACAGTGTTCATCCAGGGTAGAGACCATTGCATTGGGAGAAAGCTGGGCACATAATTACAAGGGGAAATGGGCTCTTTTATGGTTTAAGGCCATAAAATTTGTCCTGAATTTCCTGGTGGCCAAAGTAAACAGAAAAAACACAGTCAGTTGAAATAAGTCTTGTCATCCATAATGCAAAAGCTTATCAGTTCCTTGGAAGAAAGAAAGCTTTTTCTCATAGGTCTGAATTAAATGTCTTGTCTGATTCTTACAGGGGCCATTGAATAATGTTATGGATCACAATTTTATAAACACCCCTACAGTCAGTGACAGATGGCAAGTTTCATATTGCAGTTTCTAATAATCACCCCTCTGGGAAAGCCTAGGACATGACCCCAGAGTGCAGGCAGGTACAGGCCGTTGTGGTAGGGGTGTGGGAGTGGTAATAACGGAGAGAGGAGGGCAAGATGAAATATGACACACCTCTACAGTTCCCAGATCATACGGCCTTGCCCATAGGTAAAGCTTGGAACTGTGCAGCTTCAGGTGTAGAAGGGGTGTCCTGTGTCATTAGAAACTATAACTTTCTTAAAATTTTTTTTTAAAGATCTGTTGCTTTTTCCCCATGGGAAAAAAACTATACAAAGCTTGGTAAAGGCCTGGTTAGCGAGGGTAATGAAGCAGTGATTCCTATTTGGCCAGGAAAAAATGAACAGAGAACTGTCTTTAAACGGTGCCTCCTTAAAGATGAATTTTGGGCTTTTGCGGCATGTAAGTGCTGTTGATTTAATGGCTCACGATGTGTAGAGGTTTCTGGGTAGGGTGTTGACTGCCTGGGCCTGAGTCTTGAAAGGAAACCCATTATATGGCACACGTTTTAAGCCACAGTAATGTGGTTAGGGAAGCCAAGAAGAGCTTAAGTTAGGATGGGTGTGCCCCCTTTCTTTTGCAAACAATCTAGCAGAGCACACAGCAGATATTGTGTAGAGTAGCTTGGGTCCGGCATGAGGATTCTTTTGGATCACGTTAGTTCTCCTTTCTTAAACAACTTGAAGGAAAATCCTAAACGCACCTTGTTAATAAAATACCCAAGCAGGCACTCTGATGTTTTCAAAGTCAAATGACACGTTCGGTTTGTTTTCTTTTTGTACTTACAACTGTACTTCACATCTAAATTTAAGAAATCCTTCCTGAAAAAGTCGAGTGACGAATTTCTTTCTTATTTAAAGTAGTCTCTGGCTCTCCTATAATTCTGAAGGATTAAATGAACTGGTTGCTAGAGAAACAGTAGCTGAGATGTGGAGAGAATCCTACGGTGGCAAATAAGGCGTCTTAATGGTTTGCATATGTAGAGAATAACCTTAAACTTGAGTTTGATATTTCACGTTGCGGCTCACAAATAAACTGCCTTTTATTCAAAGGACCACGCGGTCTGTTTTCGAACGGGTGGGTGTGTACTCAGAGCGGGCGCTGTGTTGGTTTTGTTCCCTGTAAGGTTGACACAGGCAGTGGCGACTCGCGGCCACACCGGGGCAGCCTCCTCCCGGCTGGTGGCGGGCAGAGGCGGACTAGCTCCGGGGTGCTGACAAAGCAGCCAAGTTCGGCTTGCTGGGGTGGCCTGGAATTTAAAGGGGTCTAGAAACACCCATCTTTCCCCCTTTTAACAATTACAGTGAGCTCAAGGCTTTTGGTAGAAAGACTACGGGGAAAGGGAATGGACTAAGTGTTGTTTCTTGCGGAAAATGACTTCAGCGCCCCCCAAGGCCCAGGCAGCCCCCTCCCCAACACTGAGGGGAAGGGGGGAGGAGGGTGGATAAGGGCGGAAGGCCAGGCCCGCGAGGACACTGCTCCACCGACCCGCCCCCGGCCCCGGGAGCCGGGGGACCCCGGGAGAGGGACTCCGGAGCTCGGTGGGGTGGGGTGGGCGTGGGGGCAGAACCCCGCCACCCCCGCCGCTCGCGGCCCGCCGCGCAGCCCGGCCTGTGATTGGCTTGGGGGGCGCGTGTGCCCGCCCCGGAGAGGCGGGGAGGGTCCCCTTTGGGCGCCGGGTGGGCGGAGGCAGAGGAGGGGGCGGAGAGAGCGCGGGCCGGGAGGGAGCGAGCGAGGCGGCAGGCGAGCCGGCTCCGGGGGACCGAGGGCAGGCTCGGCGCGGGGCGGAGAGCGGCAGGCGACACGGGAGGGAGGGAGGGAAGGCGCGAGGCGCCGGCCGCGGG
>NW_011888843.1:4624084-4626547 GCF_000151845.1 Pteropus vampyrus | reverse complement strand
GAATAACAATAGGCGATGAAGACATTTTATTGATTGAGTGATGGCCATGTTGCTGGTCCTATTTAGTTCCGCACACATTATATTACAAAAGATAAGTCACATCTGTCTTTTTCAGTTTCTCTTACCAGTGAAAAAATAAGGCAGGGTTTTTGTTGTTGTTGTTGTTGTTGATGATTTCACATTTCTGTGGGGTTTGCTTTTTTATGGGAGGTTTCATGCTGCCAGGTTGCCCTTCGGAAAATCAGGAAATGCTTTCTCGTAGAATATTAACAATAAATTGGTGAGTTTGCATAGCTTGTTTTGTCTCCCTGAATTAGCCTGTCTAGGAAAAAATTGGAAGATTTTAACAGGCTCTTAAAGTAGAATGCCTGATGAAACCAACGCCAGGGTTGTTTTTCCAAGGCTGTTACATATGGGTGCACTTCAGTTCACACACTTGGTGTGCTGCAGAGCAAGACATGCGGAGATATTTTGATTGCTATATAGAAATCACCTTACAAACCTTTTAGCAAAATAGGCATCCATACCTAGCAAATTTTGTATTTTCATTGGAGGCTGATGAAAAGCGTTGTATGTTTGGAGTGCACTTAGTTATATCCCATCGAAAGACTCTAGCTCTAAGTACTGCTGATGATGTGAAGCATTGCATTAACCTAGAAAACAGCGGGATGCCAAGACAGAGGGCATTGTTCCTCTGTCTGTCTAGCTCTAGAATGAAAGGGATTAAATGTGGGCTTTTCTCGTCGAGTGTGTGTGCTCTTTATTTTTTGTTATTCCTTTCTGGCTGAGTTTCCTCTGGTGCGTTATAGTTTGTATTCACCCTGGTTTAAATCAGGTCAGTTTAGGTAACTAAATTTGAAATCCCCATCAGATGAAGGACTTTTAGTGTTGGAGGGATTAGCAAATTAACAAAACTTCAGATTCAGGGCCCAGGATCAAATTCGGGTTGGATTCAGAACAGTTTGAACTAGGTTCTGCATCTGGCTTGCTTCCTTGGCAGTTTTTTTTGTTTGAATTTTTGTTTTTATTTGCTTTTTGGCAACGGGTAGCACGTTTTGGCACAGTTTACTCATGCATGTTATTGTCAACCTTCTGAAATCTTTTATTATAACACCTTAGAAAGGTATCCTTTACCGAGGAGGTTTTCTAGTAGGTAAAAGTTTGAACGACAGCTTTCTTATTAGATGTAGCATTTAAATTTTTTTTTTGGTGCTTAAAGTGAGGCAAGTGGCATAGAAATGAAGGCCAGGCCGACCTGGATAGTACTTTCACACCGTTCCTCCTAATTTTATACAAATAAGGATAGTTGGCTAATGTTTTATATGTTTTCTCTGCGCTTAGCACTGTGTTAAGCTTTTATGCACTTGCTATCTTATTTAATCTCCATAAGAACCCTATAAGGTGTGCTCTGATTTACAATTGATGCATGGAAGCTCAGAGAGGTTAAGTGACATGCATGAGGACACACAGTAAGTAATGGAGTTTGGATTTGAATCTGATTCTGGTGATTCCACAGCCCTAGTTTTAATCACATTCCTTCTCTACCGAGTATCTTGAAAGGTCCTCACAGCTACATGATTTGGGATATAACATAAGGTGGAGATTAAAGGTCAAGTCTTGTAAATTGATGGCTTCTAGGCTGGAATTACTCTGGAGTCCTGCTTCGTATGGTATTTACAGTGTTTTAAAGCTTTGGGTTTTTCATGGAAAATGGTAGAAATCTGACTTTGCTGGGGTTTCATTCCTACTTGGCGGTAATTAGTGGTTCTAAAGTTTGGACCATGAGATGTGGCAGCTGTGTGCTACAGTTGCCACCGACTGCACTGCTCCCTGTTGCCTTAGGGGTCTCTCTGCTTGTTTGCATATAAGAAACACATCATAACAAACATTTAAAGTTAACTCGTGGCATAGATATAGTTTCGTTAAGAGGCTGTCAGTTTTAAGGTGCACCATTATTTTGCATACCTCTATGAAAAACAAGAAAAAGTTGCTGTGATATATCTTTGATTTTATGAAGCATCTTTATTCCAGAGATGTTAAAATATGAAAACAAGGGTGTTTTCTTGTTCATGAATTCCTCTAATTAGAAACCTGGGCTAACCTTGGGCCTTCAGTTTCAATACCCCCCATCAGTCAACACTTTTCAGGCAACCACAAGTCAGGTTTCTGCTTTGCTTTCTCTGAGAAAAGGGCTAGAATGAGGGCAATGCTCTAACATAGGCATTAGCAGAGATGGAACAGAGAGCCTAGAAGAGTTGTTAATTTATAAAAAGTGGTCCATGTGTGTGTTTTCAAGAGATGACTTGAGAAACCCTGCATGCCATCGTTGCAACTGTGCAAAATGGTCGCAAGATTGCTCTCAGAAATTACAGCTTAGGCACTGTTTGGATCTAAAGGTGCATGCTGAAAGGCAGTTTTCTAGGGGAAGATAAGACTTGCCCGCTCTTTCCAATTCCAAATGCC
>NW_011888843.1:4620530-4622778 GCF_000151845.1 Pteropus vampyrus | reverse complement strand
GTAATATTTCTCACTGTGGGCAGTTATTAGGAATCATCTGTTTTCCAAGTTTTTCAAGGTTCCCCTTATTGAAGGCTTATTAAAATTTGGGAGAGGCACAGGCATTTGGATTTGGGAACAAAGCCCCCACAACATGCAGACATATAGAAAAAGTCCTTTGAGAACCATAGTTATGTCCTTTTTTCTTGGGCATGTAGGGACTTCTAAATAATAGTAGTTCCACTGTACATACCGTTCTGGAATTGCTGTCATTGGCTTTGAGAAGGAAGTAATAATTACCACCTGGGTATTTGATTGCTGGAGCTATTCTTCATTCGTGAGACAAGATCATGGCTCAAGTTCTAGCAGAGAGAAAAAGCAGCGATGTAAAGATCTGGGCCCTTACTTCATGAATGTGTAGGATCTCTATAAAATATTTTACGTACTGTCTCTGTATAATGTTTTGTTCCAAATCCGAGAGGCCTGAATGCTGACTATTACTGTAATGCCTTTAGGTTACAGCAGACATATTACGTAAGTGTCTGGAGTAACCAACTTAAATTGACACTTTAGTCGACTTTTGTCTCTGACTCAAGAGTCCTGTATTGATTTAGAACTTGCCAAGTTTAGTGGTGAGGCTATCAGATTCCCTCACTGTCATCAAATTCAGTGTTTGGTGACTTTCTGGCAGGCAAGCATCCACTGAGAGATTTTGTATTTTTATACCTTCTGTTCACCAAGGAAAAAGGGCCATTCAAAAGTGGGGTTCCTTTTAGTGTAAAATGCTGTAATGTGAAATCCTCCCGGTGAAGATGGGACTTGGAAGGGCTTGTAGGGACGGTGGCTCCTTGAAGAGGATGAACAAGCCCAGGAATGGTCCCATTGCTGCTTAGGGTGGCATCACATCCCCTGTGACTTCCTAGGCACCTAAAGTGAAATTTTGATGAATAGCTTGAGTCGTTCAGGCATGTCCACCTCTGGTCTGCCAGGCAGAGACCGGACTGTCTGCTCCATCTCCCTCTGTGTGTGACTGGGCACCACCTCCAAGACGAGGGAGGGGGCCTGGAGGTGCAGCGACATGGGGACCACGTCATGCCTCTGGCTCTTGGTCTTGTCTTGAACAGTTTTTACATTTTAATTTCTCATTTTCAGCCTCATTCACGGCCTGACTCTTCTTGGTCGCCTCAGATGCGGTTCTGGACCCTGTTCTGTGGTGTGTCTTCTAGAGCAGCTTGTGAAGCTGGATTTCCACTGTGGGTAGTGTCGAGGTCCTCGTAGTGGACAGAAAAACCACGGTTGGGCAAGATGGCCAGCACATTCATACCTGGCGGGAGGGCGCATGGGCCCAGCTGAGCGTCTGTTTTATTGTTTTAAAACGCAAAGTGAAACAGTTGTTTTTAGCGATCTATATGATTTGTTTTCTCTGTACATTTTGGCAACTCTGTTAGATGTCACCAACATGAGATGAGGACTCTAGAGAAGGCAGGTCTGGGTCCCAGTGACATAGAAGGTGAGAATTCTTTCTACTACTAATTTTTTCTATTGTTTAACTCAAGGTGTTTGTGTTGAATAGGTGAGTTTTCTTTCCATGTGTAAGTTTTGTTTTGTTTTTAAGCTGGAAGTAACTTTGGCCTGTTCCTCAGAAAATGAAAGCAAGCCTTAGCTATTCAGATAATTACTTTGCTTCGTAAACACTCAATATTAACTATTAATGAAAAAAAAAAAAAGCGTGTGTGTGTGTATACCGCTGACTTAAACGCTCCCCATCCTTATGATTCTCCCAACTACCTCTAGAATATGAAGAATGGGGGTCTGTTGAAAATCTTGATGCTTTCTTTTCTAAGTCTCCATCTTTTCTCTCAATAAGTGCTCTCTCTTTGGGTGTCATCATAGTGCTAATTTTAGCAGTTTGATTTGGAAAGGGGAAGACTGTAAGTTTTAAAGAAAAAGCAAAACAGAATCAGTTTGTTTCTTTCCATCTTTTCTTCTTGTTCCTTTTGTGCTTCCTGTATTGTATGTGATAATTGGGTGCAACCATAAAAGCATCAATAAATAGGTTTTTAAACTTTGAACTGGCTATATTTCTTCCCTGCTTGTTAACGCCAGAGGGTAAATGAACGTGGCTCTTGAATTTAGATGAATCTAGAGGGAGCCAAACTCTGTGTGTTGATTTTGAGTTCTCCAGTGCATTAATTGAGAAATTGGTGTGTGCCATGCTGCCTGCATTTGGAACAGCAGTGAATGTTATTAGTGAAAGAGAACACTTTAA
>NW_011888843.1:4617757-4619095 GCF_000151845.1 Pteropus vampyrus | reverse complement strand
GAGGGAACAGGATGCTGCAATAAACCTCCTGTTTGGAGAAAAGGAGGGAAAAGAGAAGACTCTGTGGTAGCTGGCAGAACAGGAACAGCAAGGAACCCCTGCCTCGGTCAGCCAGTCTGACAGCTTCCAGCTCTGCTGCAGTGTGTTCAGTGCGAGACTCTCCCTTGGTCCTTGTCCTCTGCAGCGGCACCTGGATGGGACGGGCACTGGCAGAATGCCTCCTCTTGGGTCTTGCTTGGGGCTTCAGGGTTGTTTGGAGGTTGAACAGCCATAAGCCGGAGTCAGCTGAGCTGAGTACTTGTGAGTACTGCTCCCATGAAAACTTAAGATCCCGGCTTGTTTGTTTCCAGTCAATTCCATGGGCTGGTAAGGACAGCCACTGATCTTATCTAGATGAAGTCTCTGGTTCTGGGAATTTGTGTCATAGCAACAGGTTCATACCCTGTTCATCCCTATTGCTTTTGCCTCGAGGCAGTTTTAAAACAGCCTCAGATGAAGAGGCACACGGTTTGGGTCCAAGAGACAGAGGAGCACCTGAAGCCACTCTACCTTTGCCCTGCATTTTCAGAATGACTAACTTCCCCAAGTTGAGATTGTAGGACTTAACAGGACCCTCCTCCCCCACCCTCAACCCAGCCTTTGCAGTTTTATTTATAGCACTTCTTTTTGTGCAAAATTGGTGATAATTAGGGCTCTTGATTGCAGGTGACCAATTCTGCCTAATTGAAGCAGAAAGGATTTATCGAAGGCATTTTGCATAGCACAGAAGTACCTGTAAAACTGGAGAGCCAGGCCCGGACAGTGGTCAGGGGCCAAAGAATTGCAGCCAGAGAACCCACAGGAATTATCTACTGAGGGCCCCAGTGCTCCCAGACACTGAGTGCCACCTCTGACACCATTCCCCATCCTTCTGATGCTGTGAGGGGGTGCTCCCACGGTAGCTGCATCAGCCCTCCTCTTTCCTACCTGTGCTGGGGGCCCTCACAACACCTCCCAGGCACAGCGACTCAATAAATAGAGGGACCCACCAGACCCAGAAGTTGTTATATACACAGCTATGTTTTATGGCTGGGAAAGCAAAGCCAGGGAGGGGAAAAGACGCGTGGAGGGAAGTCAGGCTCGAGCTTCTTAGGGCCTCTCCCAGAGGCGTGACGTCACGCAGGCTGCACTGAATTCCGCTCACAATGCTCGTGACAACGTGGACGAAATGTTGTCTGTCGGGAATCCCATTAGAGACTCAATGCCCAGGGCTTTTCCAGGGGACCGATCACAGAAGCGCCCTCTGCCTGGCACATACTCGACTCCCGGAAGGAAAGCTGGAGTCAGCATAAACCGCAT
>NW_011888843.1:4602442-4617707 GCF_000151845.1 Pteropus vampyrus | reverse complement strand
GAGTGCCACCTCTGACACCATTCCCCATCCTTCTGATGCTGTGAGGGGGTGCTCCCACGGTAGCTGCATCAGCCCTCCTCTTTCCTACCTGTGCTGGGGGCCCTCACAACACCTCCCAGGCACAGCGACTCAATAAATAGAGGGACCCACCAGACCCAGAAGTTGTTATATACACAGCTATGTTTTATGGCTGCGAAAGCAAAGCCAGGGAGGGGAAAAGACGTGTGGAGGGAAGTGAGGCTCGAGCTTCCTAGGGCCTCTCCCAGAGGCGTGACGTCACGCAGGCTGCACTGAATTCCGCTCACAATGCTTGTGACAACGTGGACGAAATGTTGTCTGCCGGGAATCCCATTAGAGACTCAATGCCCAGGGCTTTTCCAGGGGACCGATCACAGAAGCGCCCTCTGCCTGGCACATACTCGACTCCCGGAAGGAAAGCTGGAGTCAGCATAAACCGCATTGTTTGCACACAGTCCAGGCACAGTTATCATTTCGGGAAATGTTTTATACCGTGGAAGGAGCTGTTTTCCATTCAGTGTTCAGAAGCCAGCCAGGAGCCACCTTTGCAAGCGAGCCTTTCTAAGGAAAGCAGTTATGCAAATGCTTTTCTGCCCACTACCTCTTTGAGCCCCTGGTGGGAAGGCTCAGGCAGGAGCCTCTGATTGGCCAACTGAAATCATGTGCTCACAACCCTTGCTGCTGGGGAGGGGGGTAGGGGGCGGGGCATTTCTTCTGTTTAAACTTTTGGTTTCTGTGGTGGGAGGTGGGCCCAGCCTCCCATCCAAACGCACACTGGAGAATCCCCAAACACAGGAAGTGGTTTCAGAAGCTGAGCAGCCAGCATCTCTCCCCAAAGGAAAACCCCTCTGAGCCCAAATCAGGCCCAACATAAATGTGGAATGAATGATTGCAGTCGTCAGAGGCTAGGTGGTGTGCGATGGGAGCATTTACCGTCCTTACACCAGGATGAGGCTAGGACATGTTTTTGCATATTTTGTATTCTTGGACGGGGTGTGGGGGGTGCACCCCGGGGGCTGTAACGGTGCAGATGCTCTCCAAGAATCTGCACTGGAATGGGATATAGCAGTTCAGCTGAGGCCTGAATGAGGCATTGCCCGCTACTCACGATTTGGAGGTAGAATAGTTCAGACGGGCATAGCAAACACAATGGCCCAGAGACAGGACCACGCTTGATGAGCCGAAGGAAAGCCAGTATGGCGGAGCATGGGGGGCGGGGCGTTGAGGGCAGAGAAGGGAACGGAGGACAGATCTGAAGCCCTTTGACAGCCACCGTGGTGGGTGGGGGTTTTCTCAGTGCAGTGGGAAGCTGTTGGAGGGTTTTGAGCAGAGAAGTAACAGGATGTGATTTGTGACTTGAAGTAACTCCGTGGAGAAAGGATTTTTGGGGGAAGGATAGAATGAAAACAAGGAGACCAGTCAAGAACCTCTGGTTCTAGGTGGTTAGTAGTGGTGGGATTCAAGGCAGGGCACAGCGGAGTGTGGCGAAATAGAATTGCCTGTGGTTTGCTAGAACAGATATTGGAGATGTCACCTAGGATTTTGGTGTGAGCAATTAGGAGGAATGTCAGTTGCTCAGAGGAACAAGATTAGGGGAAAGGGGGGAAATCAAAAGGTCTGTTAGATTAGGTTGAGAGTAACATGCTACTAAGCATCCAGGAGATGCCGGCAGGCCGGTAGATAGAAGCATCTGGAGCACAGTGGAGCCGCTGGGGCAGGAATGGGACATCGGGGTCCTTAGCATATGGTTAGCACATGAGGCACTGAGACGAGGGGAGATGGTGAGGACTAAAGAGAGGGCAAGAGCAGGACCTGGGCCCGCCTGCCTTTGGAGGTACAGGCAAGGAGGTGTGACCGATGAGGCTGGCTGTCCTCTAACCTCTAATCAAGTGTAGTCTCAGGAAAGGTGACAAGGGCGCGGGACAGGTGAGACATGTACAGTTATGGAGCCCAGGTCATAGGAGGAGAGTAAGTGCGCATGGATTTGGCAAGGTGGGTGCCTTGGGGATCTGGGCAAAAGCCATGTTGAGAGTATGGGCATGGATGCCTCGTGGAGGAGAGGAAAGAAATCTGAGGACAGAGAAGGGACTCGTCAAAGGAATTTTGCTGAGAAAGGGAATGGAGAAATGTGACTACAGGTAAGCAAGGACATGGGTCCTTGAGGAAGTATTTTTCTCAAATTGAGAGATGCAAGAGTGGGTGTGTGTGTGGCAGAGAGGGAGACGGGGCCGAAAGTGGATCTGCTCGTGTGGTGAGGTTGGTTCGAGTGCCTGGTGACCGGCCCTTAGGTGGTTTGAAGTCATCCTTGATCGCGTTGGTGTAGGTAATTCTCCGGTTGTCTCAATCTAAGGAGACAAGACAAAAATGGACTTAACATGTCAATGGTGTCCTCTGCCCAGTGAAGGCCAAGTAACTGTGTGCCTGGTGGTATGAACGTGATCTTCTCTTTTTGGTTAAAAAAGGTGTGTAGATTTGAGTTGACGTCAAAACAGGACTGTGGTGGCATAGCTGTGCTGAACCTCAGGGAACCAGCTTGGTGGCAGCCAGCGCCATAGGATGTAGACTTAGTTTTATGCTTCTCTAAGTGAAATAACAATAGAAAAAATTTAAGTCAGCACAGACAGGAGAGTTCAGAGATCTCCCCCCTCGCTTTTAAAACAAGCGTCAGGCTTGGGAAGTACTGCTCTAAGTAGTGGTTGATAACCATAGTTCACCCTCCGGTGTCATATGACTTCATTTCTCCCTTCGCTCTGTCTTTGAAACTCTTTTATACAGTCTTTTAAGCAACTTCACTCTGATAACAGTGAGGCCGGTCTTAATATATAAAAAAGAGGATTAATAATTGTAGGAAGGGACCGGAGTGCCTGATAATGGCCAGTTTTATGAATAGGCTGGGAGCGGGTTGGTTAGTCCCAAATTTCATAACATCTCTGTTGTTCTGGGGAAGAGTAACTTCTCAGTTTACCAGTATTGTTGTGATTTTAACACCTGGGCAACAAGGAAATTGCCCTTCTTTGCCAGGTGGCCTTAATCCTGCCTGGAGTCTGCACAGTGGCGGTTTCAAGCAGATGCTCCGGTACGGGCAGTGGCAGTTTCTTGTCCTTTTAAGATTCGGGGACCCAGTGTGAAACCATCAAGGGCGAGCGAGTCTGTGTCCTTCTTTTGCTGAATGTATGTCTTTCTTGGGGCTCAGAGAGGCAGGAGGTCTTAAAATTTTAGGGAAGAAAGACAGTTAAGTAAAAATCTTAAGTAGTGGTCTAGCCTAGGAAGAAGAAGGGTAGGTAATCTATTGCACGAACAGTTTAGGATTCAGAAAGATCTTAAAAAGGTTTTTGACCAACCGATCTGAGGAGAGAGTCTTAACGGAGACTTGCTTGAACGGAGCGAACGCTCACAGGGCCAGATGCTGTGCTGGGGGCTGAGATAGCCAGCGGCAGGCAGCTGTTTCTCTGAGGAGGGTCTGATCTTGGAGACAGGCAGATAAACAACTGTTGCTCTTTGCAGCCAGCGAAGTAGTAGAAATAACTATGCAGGTTGGTGCTGTTAAGCCTGGGGTGCGAAGATGGGCGGAAAAGGCGGGGTGTCCAGCTTCTAACAGTGACCTGAGCTTTTAGATAAAAAATAAGCTCACAGCTAGAATTTGAGCTGACATAAATGTCTTAGAAAAACGTATGTAATCTCAACAGCCCTTTGAAGCGGATACCTTTATCTCCATCTTTCAGGTGGGGAAACTGAGGCACAAAGAGGTTTAAATAACTTGTACTGGGGTTACAGAGCTAGTACGTGGCAGAGCTTGAACGAGGGGAGGCTGGCTGGTGAGTGGGACCCCCCCGTGGGTGAGTATCTCAGGGGGCCGCTTCAGGGTTGGGGGGTGGGCCCAGCGGGGCCTGGATGGCCAGACTGAAAGTCAGAGGAGGAAGTGGCAGTGTGTGAACAGCCTTGTGGGCCTTGTCAAGGAGCCGGGGCTTGTTCCTCTGAAGCACTTTGAGAAACCTGTTTCCATCTGTGCTTTTTTAATGCTCACCACGCAGCATGGGGAGAATGGGTTTGAGGTGGATGAGAAGAGGAGGTCCCACAGCTGGCCTGGCGTAGCTGGTATAAGTTGGTGGTGTGATGATGCTGGACATGAGCAGGGAGGAATACATGCAGGAGGTATTCAGGAGGAAGATGGCACTGGATTTGGTTACTGATTGGCTAGGTGAGGAAAAGGGAGGAGGAGTCTAGAAAAATCTTGGTTTCTTGTTTCAGAGAACTGGCTAGGAGGAAAGGAAGAAACCTACATTTTTTAAGTACCTCGTGCAGGGCTTGTAAACGGGGGGATATTTTGTCTCCTCTGCTACCCACCCCAACGTTTGGCAATGACTGGAGACAGTTTTGGTTCTCGCAACTCGGGAGGCGCTGCTGGCATCTAGTGGGTAGAGACCAGGGAGGCTACCTCCGAGCATCTTACAGTGCCCACGACGGCCCCCAGTACAAAGAAACATCTGGCCCCGAGTGCTAACTGCGAGAGGTTGAGACACCCTGCTCTAGCACTTAGCAGTTTTACACGGTTCTTTAATCCATCAACCAAGCATGTGACATTGGAAGGCTAATTTTGTGTGTTTTTCAGATGACAAAAGCGAGGCTTAGAGAGGGCAAGTTGCATGGCCAAAACCACATAGCTAGTTGACGTCTCCCTATGTCGAAATCCAGACGTACCCTCTTCAGTTCTGCGCATGCTCAGTTCCTCGTTGTGCCGCAAAGGAAGCGGCGTGCTGGACTGCGGGGGTCTTTTTCTGCAGTGCCGGCTCCAGACTGGAGGAGGCAGGAAGGAGGTGGTTTATTCATACTCAGCTCTGCAGAGAATCGAATTTTCCAGTCCTGAAGGTCTTACTTCCAGCAGGGAGTTCACAGAAATTATCATCATTCAGATGTTGGCTTTCCCCTGCAGTATAGATATGGGGTCATGTACCATCTTTTCTTTTAAAAATACAACTGTTCAATTAAGGTAAGATAAAATGCAAACGTTATTCAAAACCTTGTTTATTCCCTGTGCATGTGAACTATTCATATTACAATAATATTACCTTACAATAAATCTCATTAAAATGGTCTCCGCATGTATACCCTGAAAGTAGTAACAGGAAGTTTTGACACATAAATCGAAGGGGTGATATCAATTAAAGGAGCCCTTCTAAGTTTAGTCCCATATTGAAGAATAACCATAGAAATGACATTTTATTCACTGTTAATACTAATATTACTCAGTGCTTAACTGTTTTGGCTTAGGTGTTTTCCTTTTTTGCTTCAAGATTTCCCAGTGAAGAAGATCTTATTCTAATATTGCTAGCCCTAGGAAGAACAAGTAATCATGTGTTTTCTTTTTCTGCAGTGGGAAGACAGCAGGCAGCATAATACAGTATGGTACTTTTTTAAGCGTAAATGAAGTAGACCCACATTGGAGCGAGAAAGAACATCAGTGAGAATTCCACATATTGCCTTAAATTATTTTTATTATAATGTTTCTTCAAATATTTCCAAATATAGATGGCATAAACATGTTTCTGTGTCACCATATATATCATACAGTGCCATAAATACATTATAACCAACATATGAATTTATTACCGACATAATTCCCAACCTAATCCAATTCAAAGTAACTGTATGATTTTAATGTGACAGGTGATGCTGTTCTGTTAAAACTACATGTATCTTCTGTGCTCAGAAAGTATTGGTTACTAGGGCCAGTTTTCCTTTCCTGACCTGTCATGTGCCTAGGGCTGGTCACTTAGTCTGGTTTCCTTTATTTCCATCGTCCAGATTTCTTTTGTACTGTGTGCTGGAGCATGAAGACATCATTGACCTAAAGTCATGCTAGCTAGAGACAGTGGAACTACCATTGCCATCTGGATCATGAATCCGAAGGCTAATGGGAGCTCCAGAAATCATGGGATCTGTGCAGTTACATAAGGTGGCCACACAGACGATCTAGAATGTGCTTGTATTAATATATTAAGGTCATCATTGCTTGAGGCTTCCTGTGCCGAATGTGGTCCATGTTGTCAAGTCCTGTCCAGCAGAGATGGAATTCCTGTGATGGCTGGTGGAGCCTTTTTGGAAAGCTGACAGATTTTGTCTGTTGGCTCTGCCATTACACAGCTGTTATGTATCAGAACATGGGCGACTCTCACTGGGCCCTTGTGGTGTAGCTGTATCGAGATTGTCAGAACTCACACATCTCGTGCTTTTGTTGCTATTCGATTCTGCACAGATCTTGTCTTTGCTTTTAAGGACAGTTAGGTACCGAACATTTCCTTAGTGAGATAACTAACACACCACATTGAGTTTCTCATCTTTCCATTCCTTAGCAAACCTTTTCTATCACTGTCGTCGTCAGATTGGCCTTGCTGATTTTCCAAGCAGTGAATACTTTTGTTGTATATTTCTCAAGGCAAACAAAAATCAGTTCTTGGCTCTGAAGTCCCTGGCAAGGGGCAGTTCAGTGTTGAGCTGGTGCCTCAGCTACACACTTTCGTGGCGCTAGTTTCCTGCTTAGCTTTGGTATTCTTGCCTTTAAAAAATCCCTTTCTCCTTTTGCTTTCCCTACTTAGAGATGACAGTAAAATAAGAAACTATTTTAGCAGGTATGCTGGTTGTTGCCCATTGTAATGAGCTTTGGCTTTCATGAAGGTTTCTTGGGAGGCCTTGCATTTATTCTTAATGAGGTAACTGTGGGTCAGTGAATTTCTTGGTAATCTTTCCTCTGTCAAAACTGCCTTCTTAGCCAGGTTACCAGTCATATTAACCTTACTACCCTACAATAACATCTCAGTAAAATGGTCTTAACTATATGTTGAACACTCAATCACCATGATTGGCTTTGAAGCTATTTCTAGAAGTTAAATCTTTTCCCTCGGAAAGCGTACTTGCCCATCACCCAGGGTGTCGGATGTAATGGGATATGGACTTCAGTAGCATCTCCTCCAGTAGAGAAGGTCTCAGAAGGTTTTGAATGATGTCTTACTGTTCAAATAAGTGTTTAGGGTCCCCACGTGGCTATAAATGGCATGCCAAAGTTCTTAGTGTTATATTTAAAAAAAAAAAATCAGTCACATTCTTTAATATTCATATCTTGTAAAATTAGCATCAAGAAAGAAACTTAGTAAGTTGTACTTAACAAAAGTAAAAGGGCAAAAATTACTGGTGGATTTTTAGATGGTAGAAAAATACACACATTTTCTTATGTCTTTCTCCATTGTCATTTCAGTTGCTTGTCTATTTCCTGTTATAGCTCATATTTTTTGAAGCCCTTTGTAAATCCTTTTTTGAACCCTCCATTTTCATATAAGTCGGATGGTTCTTTTCACTTTTGACGTTGATTTCTAGGCTCTAGGAAATTAAATAACTGGCTGAGAGAGATTTTTCTCATTGAATGCTGCAGCTTGTTTGGGGATTGGGCTTATTTTTGTGAGGTTTATAAATTTAGACGACCCCCCACCCCCATACACACCCACAATATAATTCAGAATTTGTCATCTTTAAATGTTTTTTAATATGCTTATCCATTTAAGCATTTTAGGGCCCATTCTTTAAAGTGAACTTAAATACATTTTCGTTCTTGCCAAGAAAGAACAACTGTAGAACAAGTGAGAATTCGTCATAACAAAACTTAGTTCCGCAGAAGCAAATTGACGTGGAGAATTACGTTACTGGTTTATGGTTTTGATCAAGCAATGATTAGTCCTAGTTTAAAAATGAGTCTAGATAAAAGTTCAGATTCACAGGTCATACTTGCAAAATTTGAACCCAATTTTGAGAATGTGTATGAGTTTCTAACACCATGGTGACCCCAGGCTTTGAAGAATGACGATGAATAAAGTTGGTAGAGTATCTCAATACCACTGCTTAGCTCTCTAATACCCTTTTGCTGTTCTCATTTGAGGGGTTGTCCGGGAATGATCGAATGTGACATTTTCTGGTTAAGGGAATGGCTAGGAGTAGGGTGGGGTGCAAGGGCCTGTGGGGACACACCTAGCTTCCCTGGCACACCTGGTGTACCTGGCTAGGGGTTCTGCAAGGACATACCTGTATTACCTGGCACACTTATAGTTCCCAAGGACTAGGGTCTCTTAGCTCAGAAACGAAAGTTAAGCTGGGAAGGTAGAAGGAGGGGCTTTGTGGGAACTTCGCAACACTTTCAGGGCCTTTGTAGCTGCCCACGTATATCGTCCTTTCTAATGTAGAATTACTGTCTCAGTGGAGCTGTCGAGTAGTGGAAGCTGGAGAAAGAAGCGCCTTACAAGGTTACGCAGATCGGAGGTGAGGAAGTGGTCTGGGAAGTGGGTGCTTCTCAGCCAGCGTGGGAATGCAGGGGTCCCAGATGACAGCTGGTGGTGGGTGGCAGCAGAGGAATGCAGGTGGTCTCTGTCAAGGTGGGAAATTGAGCTTGGGGGTGGAGCTTCCTGGAGGCCAAGGGGGACTGCCCTGCTTGGTGACCGGGCTGCGGAATTGTTGAATACAAAGAACAAAACCATCTCTGTCGCGGTTCTCAATCCTGATTTATTTTTAGTCTAAGCGGATAGAAAATTTTACTTGCAAAGTGAGGAAAGAGCGAATATAATTCCGATAAGTGATAAAAGTGAGCAGATTCTCTTAATGATTGTCTTGTGTTAGGCGTTATGCATTGCCTTAGAATTACTCTTGCAAGAGCCTGGTCCTGAACGGTGGGAATATGCCTTTGGTAGGAGACAGAGCAGGAGCGGGGGCCTCTCAGGGTTCTTTTTAATTCTCTTTTTGAAAAGAACGTGTTCCCCTGTGGCTCCTATTACAGACTCTTCTGCAGAATGCTTTGTTAGAAAATACGGCTATTTCCTGATGCCCTTCCTCAGCAAGCATTAACAGTATGATGAATACAGTTGTCAGGCATTTCTTTGCACACCTTTTCAGGTAGCTGAGCGGCAGCAATGTTTAGAATTATGAAATTGGGGCCATCTCACCAGGAACCAACTTCCAGATGTTGAAATCAGTATTCATTTAGCAATGCGGGAAATTTATTACGAAAAATACCCCAGATTCTAATCATTTTTCTCTTTTGTAAGTTGTTTTTAGGAAGCAGGCTTAGGGATTTCCCTGGAAGAAAGTTTGGCTGGATAGAGGGTAGTGATTGTGAATTTTCTAGATCTTTCTAGTGAATGCTGTTAAAGAAGCAGCAGTCTCTCGGAACGTGATGAGAAATGACAATGTCGTGATGCTGAGCGACACTGTCGTAATGAGTGTAAAGTGATGGTGAACACCCCATGAAGATTCCATGTGAAAATGCAGGTAAGGGCCCTGGAATTCCAGAATGGCAGAGTGAGGACCTCTGCAGATTTACTCCAGAAAAGCATTGAGAACACAGCACCTATCACGATCAGCTTTCTCAGAACTCTGGAAATTAGTTAAAGATTTGCACCACTCGGAAGAATATTTGTTCAAGAAAAACACTGTGCTCTCAGTAGGAACAGTGAACCTGTGGTGTTTTAACATGTGCTAATCTCATCTTCCCTTTGTTCCAACTCAATTGTTGACCTTGAAAGCCAGCCGCTTTGCAAGTATGGTGGCAGTGAAAACCGGTGGTCTAGGAGCCACTGGATAGTGAAGACTAAGGAAGAGGTATAAACTCTTTGGCAGAGCGTCGAAGGCATGCCCTAACACATTCACATAAGCCTTTTATAAATCCTGGAACATTTATTAGTTCAAGGCATTTAGTGAACTGTCTATCCAGTCATTAGTGAACCACTAAATAAACTAAAGTAAAATAAAAATAAGCAGACTTAGGTGGCCACATATGACCGCCCTCCCCCGCAAAAAGACTTTACAGATTTAGTCCAGTGAAATCAATAAACAACAGCAGCAAGCCCTGGGGTCCATAACAACAATTCTGGAATCTGATATCCCAAATTGACATATTACTTAAAATGTCAGTTTTTTAACAGAAAATTACAAGGCATCCAAAGAAATAGGAAAATATGGCCCATGTAAAGGGAAAAAGATAGTTAATAGAAACTTTCTTTGAGGAAGCCCAGATCTTGGATGGACTATATGAAACTTAAATCAGCTATGATGAATATGTTCAAAGTTCTATAGGAAACCATGTCTGAAGAATCCCCTTGGAAAGGAAGAAGTATGACATGGTCTTGTATATGGAAAATTGTAAGGCATCCACAAAAAACTAACTTGAACTTATAAGTTCAGCAAGGTTGCAGAATAGAAAGACATCCATGTGCATGGATTGGAAGACTTATGTTATTAAAATGATACTGTGCCCCAAATTGATCTACATATTTAGTGCGATACTCATAAAATCCCATCTGGCTTTTTTGCAGAAATTAACAAGCTGATCCTAAGATTCACATGAAAATGCAAGGGACTCAGAATAGCTGAAGCAGTCTTGAAAAGGAAGTATGGAGTTGGAGGACTCACAATTCTCTATTTAAAAACTTACTATGAAGCTACCGTATAGCCGTATTGATCAATGGAATAGAATTGAGAGTCCAAAAATAAGCCCTTATATTTATGATCAACAAGGGTCCAAGGACTCGAGTAGATAAACAATGTGGTCTGGCCATACAGAGGAATGTTATTCAGCCATTAAAGAATAAAGGTCAGAATGTGATTCGACGTGGATGACTGTTGAAAACACTGTAATAGTCAAGTGAAGGGAGCCAGGCACAAAAGGGTACACATTTATTTGACGTCCAGAATCCTTAGAGACAGAAGGTAGCTGAGTGTTTGCTGGAGGCTGGCGGAAGGGAGGAATAGCGTATGACTGTAATGGGTATAGAGTTTTTTTTTTGGGGGGGGGGATGAGAATTTTCTGGGATTATCTAATAGTGATAGATGCACAGTTTAGTAAATATATTAAAAATCATGAATGGTGTACTTTAAAAGGATAGACTTTATTACATGTGAATAAAATCTCAAAGCTGTTACTTTAAAATAACATAAACAGAAGGGCCCATCCAGAGGTAACTGAGGCGTTAGGAAAACCATGCATTAGGTTTCCATATCTGGCTTGTGCAAACTTTGGGCATTTTGTTCCTCATGTGGACTTCTTAAGTCTGCATCTGGTTTCCCCTACCCACCTCCTGCCGATGGCGAGGTCTGCTTCCGTGTCAGAAGATCGAGGGGGCAGCATGGCGGCACTCCTCTGTTCCTCAGTGAAGAGGGTGGTATGGGGCCGTAGGGCCACCCGTGTACCTCTGCCTAATCCGTGAGCCTGAGCTTTCAGCACTGTTGGATGTGACGGTGTTTCTCTCCATTCTCTCTGCAGGTACCTTGTCATTTTGCTCTTATCCTCCCAAAATCATGCTAAGAAGAAAAATTATTTAAGTATCACAATGAGGAAAAAAGCCATCGAGATGATCTCGGGCAGTTTGAGGCTTTCGAAAAGCATCTGCCTGATGGATGGTGTGAGACACCAGTGTTGAGCAAATGATTACAGAGTAAGCAAGGATCATGCGTTTTAAAGAATAATTAAACAACAAAAAGAAGAAGAAAACGATTTCTTGTCCTCTGCTAGTTAACACGAGGAAGAAACGGGCCTGCATATTAAGACAAGGAAATGAAACCCAAGTGGCAAGGAAATAGACCGGGAGGATGCTAAGACATCCAGCCATTGTTGGCTGTAGACGTTTGAATATGTAACAGATGATTGGCTCAGAGTAAGAGAATGCTGGAAAATATGAAAGGGGGAGAGGACAGAGAGGGAGGGAGCCTTCTCCACAGATGAAGAGCTGGACTGACTGACAGACAGTTGTTATGACAAAATAATAATAAACTTGTATATATTTCAGACGCTTTCATTACGGGTTCATCTTACCCATCCTTCTCTTAGAAGAGCGTATGCCATGCACAGATCCAACTTAAGGTGCAGTTTTAGGACCAGAGAACATCGTAGCAGGAGAAGTTTCCTATCCTAGAGAGCAAAAGGCAAGTGTAAAAGGTATGAGATTCCAGGAGGTAGTTTCAAGATTTTTTTTTTTTTAGTGATAGCTGGAGATTGTGTATTTTGTTTCTGGTTTTCCTCTGGTGTGGCCACACAAAGTCCTCATTAGGTTGGCACAGAGCACTGTGGAAAATAATTTGCTGACACCGGGACATGATCGTGCCATTTGACAAACATGCAGCCCCGGATTACTGAAGTGCATTTCCCTTGAATGCTTGGACTGTGGCTCAGTGAAACGTTACCTATTTTTTTTTTTTTTTTTTTGTGGACAAGATTTTTTTAATAAGTAGAGAAGCCCACAAATATGCGAGCTGAAGGTGTATCTTGGGATGAAGCCAGACTGGCAGGGCGTTAGTAATTCGAGTTGTAGAAACTGCAGTGTGGGGAGGTGGAGTTGGTGGCTCGTGTCTCGTGATGAGCAAACCTTTGACTTTCATTCTTGATGTATAATCGGACATCCTCCTTTCTAAAATAAGGCACAGTGAAGAAAAAAAACTTTAGCGGCCTTTGAAGAACTCTGCCTCAATCTTGCGACTGTTATCAAGAAAAAATAAAATTAGGCAAGGTAGTACATTTGATTTTATTTTAATGAAATGTTAGGATATAAAGGAACAGATTTCAGGGCCAGAGAGGGAAAAAGGCCAGCTGACTTTTTAAAAATCCTCTTTGAGGTTTGGATCGGTTTTCTTGACTATCTTGAGTTACCTTTGGCTTACAACAGAATGAGTAAAGTGAGAGGTGAGGTAAAGCCAGGTCCTTCAGGCAGGAGAGGAGCTGGGCCCCTTCTGTTTCAGTGGCTTTTCAGATCCTGCCAATTGTCAAAAGTGCTCCAGTTCCCTCCCCCAACATTTTGTTTTAAAAAAATCTCAAGTCTACAGAAGAGTTGGAAGAATGTGCAGTGAAAAGCTGTATACCCAACACCTAGATTCTGTAGTTCAGATTTTACTGTACTTGCTTCGTTAGCTCTTTATCCCTTCCACCCACCTTGTTTTGGGATGCGTTTCAGAGTGCACGATGGACACCACTATGCTTCAGCCCTACACACCGAATGTACATGTCGTTAAGTGCAGCCCAGTATTTGCTTATTGATGGCTTCCAGGAACTTTTTTGAAAATTAAATTCCTGGATGTCATTATAGAGCTTCTGATTTAGAAGGCTGGGGGCAGGGTAAGGAATGTGTGCGTCGAAAAGGCCCCAGGCGCTTCTGATGGTGAAGGAGGCTTGGGGGCTTCACCAGGGAGTACTTCCGGGTTACTGCATGGCTGACTCTCACCTGAAACGCAGTGCTGGATTATTGCCCTTTTGCTGACCGTAGAGCTCTATTTTTGGCTTCTCTGGACTCTTTTGCTTAAAATAGTGGTTCTCTATTGGGGACACTTTAGTAGTCAGACCCGAGGAAGGCAGTTACTGGCCTCTAGTAGGCAGAGGCCAGGGATGCTGCTAGACATTCTGTAATGCACACAAAGACCCCCCCCACAATGAGGAGTCATCTTGACCAGAATGTTAGTGGTGCCGAAGTTGAGAAACTTTTTTTTTGTTGTTTAAAAGGACATGGATTTTTTAGAGTCGTATTAGAATCATTAGAGATTGTGTCATATCGATATCTACCTGGTCTCCAGCAAGTACAGATTCATGTATGCTCCAGGAAGTTCCTGATTTAAAATCAGCTGATTCCCAAAAGCTTGTTCAAAGGTCAGTTATCTGAAATTGTGAGCGCATTTGCCTGGAAAAGTAGTGTTGCCTGTGGTCTTTTAGTTTCTTTTAATGTATCTAAAGATATTTTATAACAGAGAAAAATAGAAAACAGTGCTTTGGGATTGCAGTAATTAAGGCAGAGCAGAACCGTTTTGTGGGCAGCTCTGTTCCCGGTCCCTGTCCTGCAAGTAGACAGGGATGTCACAAGGGGGATGAAGGGAGACTGGGCGGGGGCATCTCAGTCATCATTCCAGGGCTCTGGAGGTTGATGGGAACCGTTCAGACTTTCCTGGCTCTTGATAGAGATGCATTTCTAGCATTGGTCTGACTGCTCGTCTACATTTTGCTGGTTTTTAAGAAAATAGTGTAATAGAACAGGGCAGAAAGCACGTGTCAGGGAGATCTTTTCTTGAGGTGAGCACAGCAAGAGCAGGTGGGAAGCAAGGCCTGCGCCGGCTCTGGGAGAGAGAAGGAAGACAGAGTGGAAGAGAGATTGGAGCCCCCCTAGACACTGAGCTCCGTTATTCCAGATGAGCCGTGTTTCACTCAGGTTTCGGAGTTCCAGTAAAAGCTTTAGGCTTGACACGTAACCTTCGAGGATTTTGGGTATCGCGATGTTGGATACACTGCAGCTTGTGGGTTTGATATGGAGAGTAAAATGGGATTTTTTCTGTTATATATCCCTCTTCCTCTAGAGACAGTTTGGTTTAGAAAGGTGAGAAGCCATGTATTCATTAGTTTGAGCCACCTCATGGATAATTTGTGGAAGGAAAAACTCATACGGGGTAAACATCTGTCACTGTAGGGAGCAGAGAGAGGCCGGGGGGGAGATGGTCTCCATTCCTGTGCCTGCTGCCTGTCGGGGAAAGTGTCCCCACGTGTTGATGGGGAGAGTCACACTTGATTGCTATTCTTGTTTGTTTGTTTCGTTTTACCATCAAGTATAAAGCAAGCAAGAAAAAGCAGTCATTTACTAACTGATAGAGTGAGCACTGGAGCTTGGGGCTGCCACAGGCTGGCTCACTTGTGTGAGGTGTGACAGAAAATCCTGCCAGTGGCTGGCTTGCCCCGTTGGTAGAGACCAGAGGCAGCTGTTTTTTTCCCTGTCCCACCTCTGCCAGGAAGGGAGAGCTGCAGTCCCACAGAGCAGTCTCTCAAGCTTTAAAAAAAGCTTCCTTGGGAGTGGGGAGAGGTAGAGTTGGGATGGGTGGGTGGAGGGGATCCCTCGTCAGAGAAACGTGAGCAGCTAAACTCCTAAGCATCAGAACTCCAGGAATCAAAAGCTGTCTGGGCCTTTCTAGCCACTGTGTGATAGTTAACATCACCGTGACTTTGTTCGCAGCTGCTTTCTATGAATAAAAGATTTGTGGTCTCTTAGATACATTGTGAGTTACATAGATGGTTGTGGACCAGCTTTGGAACCTCATGTGTGTTTGGGGAAATGGATTCCAAGTTTCAAATAACTACTGTACAAGTGAAATTTTGGAATAGAACCCATGTTTTAAAGCAGAGATTTATTATTTGTATAAAAGGACGTTTGAACGCGTGGAATTCTGGATGCTGGAATGAACTGAGTCAAAACAA
>NW_011888843.1:4576068-4601752 GCF_000151845.1 Pteropus vampyrus | reverse complement strand
CCCACCTGTTGATGGGGAGAGTCACACTTGGTTGCTATTCTTGTTTGTTTGTTTCGTTTTACCATCAAGTATAAAGCAAGCAAGAAAAAGCAGTCATTTACTAACTGATAGAGTGAGCACTGGAGCTTGGGGCTGCCACAGGCTGGCTCACTTGTGTGAGGTGTGACAGAAAATCCTGCCAGTGGCTGGCTTGCCCCGTTGGTAGAGACCAGAGGCAGCTGTTTTTTTCCCTGTCCCACCTCTGCCAGGAAGGGAGAGCTGCAGTCCCACAGAGCAGTCTCTCAAGCTTTAAAAAAAGCTTCCTTGGGAGTGCGGAGAGGTAGAGTTGGGATGGGTGGGTGGAGGGGATCCCTCATCAGAGAAACGTGAGCAGCTAAACTCCTAAGCATCAGAACTCCAGGAATCCAAAGCTGTCTGGGCCTTTCCAGCCACTGTGTGATGGTTAACATCACCGTGACTTTGTTCGCAGCTGCTTTCTGTGAATAAAAGATTTGTGGTCTCTTAGATACATTGTGAGTTACATAGATGGTTGTGGACCAGGTTTGGAACCTCATGTGTGTTTGGGGAAATGGATTCCAAGTTTCAAATAACTGCTGTACAAATGAAATTTTGGAACAGAACCCATGTTTTAAAGCAGAGATTTATTATTTGTATAAAAGGACGTTTGAACGCGTGGAATTCTGGATGCTGGAATGAACTGAGTCAAAACAAAATAAAACACATATATAAACCATCATATCTTCTTCTACCCTGACGTGAATTACAAGTGTTGTTTATTTTTATTTTACTTCTGAACCTGTGTGGTACAGGTTGAACCCTGGTACCTGCCTCAGAGCACTTAACGTAATTATTAGAGAAACAATTAAGTGTTGGCCGACTCTGTTCCTGAACTTCCTGCGTTTCCCAGGCAGTTTCTCCTTAACAAATATGTTTTTTATAGAATTCAAATTGCCTTTTTCTCTGCGGACACCTTCATTATAGTTTGCAGCAACTACCTAATCTAATAATCTCTCCTAGTGTTTGACGAGCTATTTATACTTGAGAGTGAAATAATCCATCTCTTTCATTTTAGAAAGGAATATTTCAGAAAATCGTTGCAGCCCAGGACCAAATATGCAGCTTGAAGTCCCAGCTATTTGTTTGTCTGGACTTTGAAAAATGGCTTTAACTTTAGCACGGGAAATGTACTGTATTCATAATTTATTGATTTCCTTCCTTATCTTGGTATCACGTATTCCATTGTTCATTCTTGTTCCTGGACATTCTGCTTTTCTTACTTTTTTGGCCATATTTCTTCTGTTACTTGGTAGCATGTCATTTGGGGGACATAAAGCTTTTCCAAGAGTCGGTAGTATGAGTTGATCTTTAAACCGAAAAGGCGAGAGGCACTTTGCAAAATACCAGGCGGTGTTTTCATAGAACCTGGAATTTTTGCCCACGTCTACAAGCCTTTAACATCACAGCAAAAACAGTCATAGTTAGTTACGTGTCACAGAAGAGTAAATGGGATAATTTTTCAAGTTTAAGAATTTGGTCAATCGTGCATTTATTAAGTGTATATAGTAAGTGTCGATTAGGTGTATATAGTAACTATGTAGGTGCAAAAGACGTGAGAAATGTAATGGTTTAAGTTGTGATGATTCCTGCCTTCAAGGAGCGTTACCTTAAACATTTTTAGACCTTTTTACTATGAAATACAATGAATGGAAAGTGCACAAAATAAAAATACCCAGGGCGGCTGTACCGTGGCGACCCCTCTGAGTTCACTGCCCACCGTCCCATCCCCGTTCCTCCCCTTGACCCCTTTTTCTTCTTTGAGATTTGAATGAGAACCTCCAATCTTTAAACAGGCTGATGTTTTTAAGGGATATATGCTCATCGCTGGCGATGTGAGGGAAAAAGAAAAAAAACATTACGACCCAACCAGAGCCAACGGATGCTAAAACTTTTAATGCTTCTAGTTGTTTTCTAATGAATATTCTTTTGCACTTTGAGACGGTACCATTAATGCATTTTTATACTGCCTTTTTTAATGGATAAATTCAGCATTATAAAAAATGCTTTGGTAAATTACTGTATGATATTCACATATGGATATTCTCTTGTCTATTATGTGCATTCTTGGACTCTGGTTGTTTCTGATATTTTCCATATTACAAATAAGCTATGGGAAGCATTTTTATTCTTCATGATTTCTCCTTTTAAATGTCCTTTCCTGCCAATTTCTTTTAATAAGTCAAAGAGCATATACATTTTTTTAGGAGGAACTTAAATTCTAAGTAGTAAGTAGCATACAGTATATTAACTTATAGGGATAGAGAAAGCTTCTGTTTTTGTTAACTGAACGTGTGGATCTAGCACGGTGCCTTAATATAGTAGATACTCAATAAATGTTTATTGACTGAACATAAAAAGACAGTGGTCATAAAGAAAGGTCTACACAGGAAGTGCTGCAGTGCTTCATAATCATTAAGATAATAGCTAATGCTTACTGTGTAACAGTTGGACACTGGATATCGATTTAAGTGATTTATATGTCTCATGGGGTTTGGGGAGTGAAGGGAGTTCACTTCTAATGCCCACACTCTGGGGAGGAAGTAAGACTTTAGAATTAGGTGGGCTTAAAAAATGGAAACAACCCAAATGTCCTTCAACTGAAGAATGGATAAACAAAATGTGGTACAAGCATTCAACAGAATAGTATTAAGCAATAAAAAGAAACGAAGCACCAAGAAGCATGGATGGACCTTGAAAACATTATGCTAAGTGAAAGGGGCCAGTCACAAAAGACCATATATTGTATAATTCTGTTATATGAAATGTCTAGTTAGTGCATCATACAGACAGAAAATAGATTAATGGTTGCTTAGGGCTAAGGGAAGGAAAATGGGCAGTTTTTTTTTTTCAGTGAATAAATGTTCTAAAATTAGATAATTGTGGTCGCATAACTCTGAATATACTAAATGCCATTGGATTGTACATTTTAAATGGTATATAGAATGTATCTCAGTGGAGCTATTTAAAAATTAAGTGAGCTTTAGCATTGTAGAAGGAAGGCGGGGGTCATTGTATTGGCGCCACCATAACAGACTACAATGAACCGGGGGCTTAAAGAACAGGAATTTATTGTCTCACAGTTCTGGAGATTCAAAGTCCAAGATCAAGGTGTCTGCAGGTTTGGTTTCTCCGGCAGCCTTTCTCCTTGTCTTGCAAATGGCTACGTTTTCATGTTGTCCTCACATGACCTTTCCTTTGTGCATTCCTGGTGTCCTTTTGTGTGTCCAAATTTCCCATTTTTTTTTTTCTTAAGGATGCCAGTCACACTGGATTATGGTCTACCCTCATAGCATCATTTTAACTTAATCACCTCTTTAAAGGTTTCTTCTCCAAACGCAGTCTTGTTTTGCAGTATTAAGGGTTAGAGCTCCAGCATTGGAATTTTCAGAGACACAGTTCAGCTTCAAACAGTGGTTACCTGGTTGAGATGAGGAACCACTGTGAATGGAGATGCAGGGACAAAGGCATAGGGGCTGTTGATCTTGCAAATCTTTCTAGGGCTAAAGGATTGACAACCGTGGGAGGTATGCATGGAAATGTGGGATTGAGCCCGTATGGGGGTGGTGCAGTGGTTAGCAGTGTGGACTTGGTCCTACAGGCAGTGGGGGGGCGGGGAGGGCAGTTAGGTTAGATGAACTGAGGGTGACATTCTAAAACCATGCTTGGGGAAAATTAATCTGTGCTGCTCTGCAGGTGTGCTGCAGAGGGAAGAGGCTGGAAGGATGGAGGTGAGTGTAGGATGAGACAAAAACGGGGGAAGTGCAAGGTTTGGAAAGGCCAAGTTCAGAACCGAAGAGTCTGAGATGACTTCAGAGTTTTGAACTTTGACATTTGTAAATGCCATCACAGTAAATAGGGAAATCAGGTCATTTCTAACCGAAAGGGCATTTTTTGAACCCAGGGGAATTAGAAGGAGACAACTTTCACTCCACGTTTTTGGGGAAAAGTATATTATTGATATATTAGTTATCTAATGCTAAGTAACCTCAAAAAATAGGATTTTAAAACATTTTAAATGACAATAAATAATAAAAATATAATAAACATTTATTATGTCATACAGTCATTCTTTTCTATGAAAGTTTTAATCTGTATTTATAGCTAAGTAGCTTTCTCAATGAGAAATAAAATTCTTGCCAAAAGATTTTTATTCTGTCCTATCTCTGTGCCTTTCAGTCCAAGCTGATGATGTTTCTGCTAGTATAATTCTTTTAAAAACATTATGGTTGTCCTATGAATCTTACTGGGGTTCATAGAGTTAGACAAAAGCCACACTTGCAAATCTTGCGATAAGCTGTTTTCTCCACTGGACTACTGCTGAGATAGCACCCTTACTTCTTAGGAGCCTTTTTGTTTGCAGAATGCTTCTCTCGGGCACTGTGTCTTGGCGATTTTCGGAGTTCTCAACAAAGACTGTGTAGGTGGCATCAGCAGTCTGCCTGGAAGGCCATTTTCTTAGCTCCATCCCTGTTTCGTTAGATACACTTTATACCTTCCCTATGATGTGGGCAACAGTGTTGCCAGGCTTTCTGTCACTATGTAACAAGAGTTCTGTCTGATCCAGCTTCTAGTAACATTTCCCTCCTAACACCATCACACAGGGCTCTTGAAAGACCATCAGGATTCTGGTAAGTGTTCTCAGAACTTTCAGGCTGTCGCTAACACACCTTTTCCAGCTTCTCCCCACTACCAGGTTCCAAAGCTACTTACACATTTTAGTTTAGGTGATTTTTTTTTTTTTTAACAGCAGCACACCAATTACAGTTACTCAAATCTGTATTAGTTATTTATTGCTGCAGTACAAATTAGAGGCTGAAAACAATGAGCATTATTATCTTGCACAGTTTCTGCAGGTCAGGTGATCTAGAGTGACTCAGATGGCTGATTATGGCTCAGGATCCCTCCTGGGGTTGTAGTCAGTTTGTCAGCCGGGGCTGCTGGAGTCTTCTGAAGGCTTGAATGGGGCTGGAGGACCTGCTTCCAAGTTGCCTCGCTCACATGCCTGGCAAGTTAGTGCTTGTCAGTAGGAAGCCACAGTTTCTTGTCATGTGGACCACTCCATGGGCCTGCTCGAATGCCTTCATGGGCTTGGCAGCTATAGCTTTCCTCAGAATGTGTGATTCAGGAGAGCCACGTGAAAACTGCAAAGTTTTTTTATGACCTAATCTCACAAAGTTATACTCTGTCATTCCCACAATATCCTATTGGTAATACATTAGTGTTCCTTATTGTGGGGGTTGACTCCACAAGGATGTAAGTAAATTCGGGAGGTGAAATTCACCTTCCCGTTAGGGAGGCCCCACAATGGCACCACCATGGAGGCTGCCTAACACAGTATTTGAAATCCACTGAAATAACTAATTGCGGCATGCTGGTGAGAATGGCTAGCCTTAAAGACAGGCGGCGTAGTTTCTATTATGTTGATCGGATTGCTGTTTTGTTACCATTTGACCCTTGTTTGCAAAGCTCCTAGAATAGGCTTCACTGGGTAGTTTAATATTACTTATGTTCCGTCTGTTTTTACTAATGGATGCCACACGAAAAAACCACATGAACTTCATTATTGCATTTTTGTATTAAATGCAATGGAGGCATTGTTTATTTTATTACTCAGTGTCCATTTTGTAATTTCTTAGAGAAGTGTTTTTCCCCAGAAAGTGTAAGCAAAAGCTTGATTTCCATCATTGCCCTGGCTATGAAGAAGCTGAAGCGGAAATTTGTTCAAGTGTAGCAATTATGTCGATCTACTGGCTGCCGTGTTTCTGTTCTTATTTCTTGAATTTCGCTATGAGATGTTCCAATTTATTTGTGGGGATAAAAGCCAGGTATTCTTGAATTCAAATATTTGCTGAATATTTGTTGCTGGACTCTGTTCCAGGTGCTATGGATATGGAGGCATGCAAACACACGAGATAGCTCGCAGACTAGTAATAAGAAGATACATTATTTTTTGCTCCAATATGTGGATGATTTGGCTTCAGAGAAAGCTTAATTCATATATAGTGCCTTTTCGTCTTTTTGTGTTTTATTTCACAATGCCATAATGTATTCATAGAAAAAACAAAAAGGCAGGAGAAAAATGTAACCAGTAGGAATTACCGATTTTGGAGAAGGTGTTTGGAATTTGGCACAGTGAGGGACACTTCCAGAACCTTCCAGTGCAGCAGAATGGACAGAGTTGAGCTTTGGAGTCCCTTCATTTTGGGTTCATTTGCACTTCATTGTCCTTGGGCAAATTACAGAACTTTCTTGGACCTTCACTTCCTCAGTTATAAAATGAAGATGCAGTGACATGAGATGGTATGTGTGATTACCCAATGGGGACTTGTTTGTGCCCTATGTAGAATGATAAGCCTGCTAATACTTGCTCCGTTCATTGTCTGCCTGGACCAGTCACAGTGCTCAGGGCTTGGCATGGATTTACTCATCTAATCTTCACTCTGGCCACGCTAATACTTGGAATTATTAGCTTTATCCCCATTTTGTAAAAGAGGCATTTGAGTCTCAAAGAAGTTATGCAACTTGCCCCTGCTCAAGTAGCTAGTCAAAGGAGGAGCCAGAGTTTCTATTTAAAGAAAAGCTTCCAGATCTGCTTTTTTAAGCAGACACGGGCATGAGGCTCTGTCTTACGGCAGGCACGTAATATCGTTATGAATGTTGCCGTGCAAATCGCCACAATTTCGATTTATGTAGAGTTTAAGAATCCACAGATTTAAAAAATCCTCTGCCTGGTACCATAGGATAAATAAAGATCCACATATTTTCTCTTTTGAATGGTGTTTCAGCAACATGTGGGCATGTTTGAAGGTTAAAATGGCCAGGGGTTCATGTTAGGAGTGCCATGTAGGCAAAAGGAACATTCAGTGAAATGGAGATGGTAGTAGGTTCCTTTTATAGGTTGTGAGCTCTTGGGAACTTGGATTTTGCTGAATATAACGATTTTTTCAAGAAGTTTTTATTTCATGGTGATCTGAGTAATAGCAAGACATTTGGTAAGAAATACATAAGATGTTACGTTCAGTATTTGTTCTTACCCATCTTCCCAATCTGTCATAGTTGGTTAGTAATAACTTTTCATAATTATTCTCTTCCCTTAGATTAACTATATGGCAGCTAAACAGGTTTTTCTTGAAAGTCAGGGATAGCAAAACAGAGTTATCTCCAGCCTGGGAAAAAAAACCGGCCCCCCCACTCAACATGGAGCCCATACCCCCAAGTCACTAAGGTGTGCTATTCATTTTTCAGGGTGAGTAGTTAGTTAGTTCACTTGAAGAAACGTTCCCAAGTGAAAAAGCGTGACACACTGGGTGGCCCCGCTCTTCTCTGGCAGGCGCTTGCCTGCTGTCTGGCAATGTAATGCAGAGGTCAAACGTTGCACAACGTTGTCGGAGGAGAATTCTCCCCTCTGCTCTCCAAACGTGACGAACACTTTGACACACTGAAGAAATGGTCTGAATTTTGCAGAAGAGTGATATACGAGACTGAAGAAGTAGGTTAAAACAGGAGGCATCATACTGTGTGTTCTAAACGGGAGCCGTTCTTTGCAACCTGCGGCTGAAACGGAAGGACTGGCAGTGGCCCCAGAGCTCTTGAGGCCAGACTGTGTGGCAAGGTGTCCAGGAGCCCAAGTCCCTTCTCTCCTCTTTCTCTCCTCTGTCCTCCACACTGCCCCAGGCACTGGTAGGTAGGGCTGTGGCCTGAGTCACTCTCCACTTCCTGTAGAACAAAGGCCCAGTTCCCTGGTGCAGCTTGCAAAGCCCTCCTCACCTGCAGCCACCTGCAAACCCTGCAGCCTCGCCTCTGGCCGCCCTGGCCCCATGGGATGACCGCTCCCATATTGCTTGGGTGCGCCTCATGTCCTCTGCTTGGAATGTGCCTGTTCGTCCCTTGCTCTCCTGACGGACTTTTCTAGTCATCCTCGATCTCACTTCAAGGCCCAGGCGTCTTGCTGTCTGTCCCCTTCTCCAGGGACACCCCCTTCACAGTGTTGACGTTCGTCTTTGTGAGTGGAGTGCCAGCACAAGGGAATGACTGGCAGAAGGCCGGACCGGATAGGCCGGTGGGGTCTTGGAAACCAGGCAGCAGCAGTGCAGGTGTGAAGGCAGACCCTTCATTTCTGAAGATGTCTTAGTTACATGGTAGAAGGACGTAAGTGTGTCACTAAGATTTCAGATGTCCATGGCTCATACATTTATACAGACGTTAACATTTTCCTAGACGCTGCGTTAAGATGCTGTTTTAATAAAATATTATTTTATTCTTCACATTCCTTCCTTCCACCCAACGTGACGTTGTCGATCTGAGTTCTCTGTTCCCAAGGGGCCAGTTGCGCACTGGTATTTATTGAACTACAAGCTGTGCGTGACTCCCGGGCCGTGGAGCAGGGTAAGGAGGGCCACGTTCATTCAGCTGATTCTTACCGCGGGCCTGGCTGCTAAGTGCTGGCTCGGAGGGTGTGAAAGGCATGGATGCTGGCACGGCCTCGTCCTGAGGGAATGCACCTTCGTGGAGAAAACATACACTTACCTCTCTCCCTCACCTTTTCCCTCTCACACCTGCTCACGCTCACTCATTTATATGCTCTAAGTCTCACTCATCGATTCACTCCTTGACTTGCATACCTGTGTTCTCACAGAAGCCAAGGCAGTTTGGGTCCCTTGAATGGAGGGAGGACCTTAAGGCAGGGGTGGCCTTGCAGCGTGGGCAGGTTTTCGTAAGGTGAAAAGACGGGGGTGGGGAGTGAGAATCTAATATCTACAAAGGTGTATTACTGGAACATCATTTTTTCTCTGTAAAATCACCGTCATTTCTACCAATGATAGGCAAATTAAGACTAATTTGTTTGCAAAATAAGTCTAGTCTCAGTAAACTTGGCCTGATTATTTACATAAGTGCAGCAAGAATAGTGATTGAGCCTATATATAGGCTCTTTTAAATCTGCTTTGCTGGAACTTTTTATAAGGAATCTCAGATTGAGCTTTTAAAAGCCTCTTGAGGCCAGAAAGCCAAGCCGTGGATTTGCCATCAGGCCGTGCCCACAACACCTATAGATTTGGGTTCATTCGTCTCTTCTTGAGGTTCCCAAATACTCTGAGGTCCCTGAGCCTGCCAGGAAGTGACCTTCCTTACTCACCTGGTTAAGGCCGCTGAGAATCTTGTAAGCAAAGTACAAGGTCAATATTTCCAAGGGGCTTTATTGGCTTCATAAAGTTAACCTTTGTTTCTTACAGCTTTCTGGTCATATCTGAGCCTGTGTTCATCTCTCTCAGAGACAGGCTGGGACGTCTGTTCCAGTCAAAGCCTTTGTCAGATAACCCATGTTTCCAGTAGTGTCCTGTTACAAAATCAGGTTCTTACTGAACTAATGCAAATAACTATATTGCTCTAAAGAATATTCACTGAGTTTCCAAATTCTGGAGGGATCAGGTAGGGAGAAAAAGTAAATATTTCAATTCTGCTTACAAAGTAATCATTGACCAGATCACTGTAAGTCAGAGTTGCCTAAGAGGCAAGGTTTTCTTATCTGGGGAAGACAGAGATGAAAGAGAACCAGCAGTGTTTTAAACAAAAGTCATAAAAATGAGAATCATCCTCATCGGTTCATTTAGTCACATGGTATTCTTGTTCTGCTTGAAGCCAGTTTTTCCATTAGTTCTGGAAATTCTTACCTAGTTCAGTTTTATGATTCTGAAGTCATCACAAAACTGTACTTGTATTTCCAGAAATTTCACATAATTTCTGGAACATTTCTATACTTACACAGGTACAGCATAAAGAAGACTTAGCATTCCTACTTGATAATGCGTTTCACGTAATCTAATATACCAAATATGGCTAATTAGTTTAATCTTTCTCTTTCTCTCCTTTTTAAATAAGGACTTCAGTTAGAATTTGATTTTGAAAAGTTTGTCAAAAATATCAAATAGGATCATAGGGCACTGTGAAAGTTATTCACTTAGGCAAGTTGCCAAGGCTTTCTTGGGCAAAAGGGGAAGTTTCCTTGTTTGGGGGGAAAAAAAATTATCTCTTTTAATAGAGAAGACTCAACCACCTTAAATAATCAGAGACCTGATATGAAACACAGGAAATTATCTTGACAAGTCACAGAATTTTTGTTTTCCAGGCAGATTATCTGAAAGGAAACCATTTTCTTTTAGGACAAAATTACTTTCTCTTTTCCTTTTACAAAAAAAATGCATCTCCATTCCTCATACTTTCTTTTACAGAAAACATACATCCTACTTTTTATATACAGCCATTTCCTTCATCTTTATGATTTCTCACCCTAAAGTCTAGAAAAAAACCTGTTTTACGTGTGTTTGCGTGTGTCTGGGCAATGTTTTGGTTATCTCCTGGAATTTTTATGTTTCAAAGACATGATAAGATTTACAACACCAAGGGACAGAGAAAGAGTTTAAGCTTCCTCCTAGGCTTTTCGGGGTAATTGCTATTTAAAATTTTTCTTTGTACTAAGCATCAGATGCATCTTTCTCTTCATTTTCGCTGCTTTTCCAGAGAGTCCATCTCTTAGCGCTGCCCTAATCAGGTTTTATCACAAATGCCCTGGATCTTAATTCAGGGAATTCATGGCATCTTCTGCCTTCCTCACAAAATGACCCCGCCAAGGTCTCTGGATTATCTTGCTTCCCCACCTTGTCTGCCAGCCCCGAAGCTCACAGAGTAGTGGACAGCCACATGGCCTTCTCTAATCTCAGCTCTTTTTCAACTTTTAAAATTATTTTTCAGTACAAATTAGGAAGCAGACAATTAAACTGCCTATCATATATTAGCATTCTGTAGTAGATGAGCAAACTTATAAATACGTTTCAAAAATTTTAGAAGTATATTCTTCCTCATAGTAATTTTTTTTTCTTTTTATGTGGCATGACCCAAATATCTTGACTCTCCGTACAGAAATCTTTTAAAAATTTTAGCCGTGTCTCAAATATAAAACTCAAAAGAAGAATCGGATCCAAACTCTGTTTCTGGCAAATGGACAAAGCTAAGGTTACCTGCTCAGATGGCCAAGAATCCTTTTTAGAGCTATTTTTGGAGTTATTTTTTTCTTTCAGAAGCTTCTGCGTATCAGTCAATACATTCCATTGTGTCAGGGAAGTTTGAGATCCTCTCTTTTCAAGGGTACCCCTTAAGGCAGACTTATCATTTCCCCAGATGGCCATTATAATTTCAGATTCTCCAAAAGTTAACCCATTTTTCCAGAAAGGCACAAGATCCTGGTGCAAGTACAGGTTGGAACCGATCTTGCCTTTAGGTTCCCTACAATGGCTTAACTACGAGGGGCCGTGTTTTCCAAGGACTGTTCCAAAACACTGGGAAGCATGTGTTTTCCCCTCATGTGAACTGGGTGGGTGACAACAATCTCGAACAAACAGAAGACATACCAGAGAGCAACACAGAAACAGAAAGCAGGGTGCACAGTACAGGTGGCCAGCTCGGAAGGCAGTGAGTGGAGCTCGTGCCCGGGGACACTGTCCGGGGAACTCCCGGTCGGTGAGAAAGCTGGGGGCTCAGAGGGCTCTGTGGGCCACTTGGTTCGCTCACTGGCCTCGGGGCGGCAGGAGTCTGTCTTCTTTAGGCTGTGCGTTTGGGTGCCATGAAATGTCAAATGTTGAGATCTAACGCAAGCAGAACCAGTGAATCACTGAAGTAGTACTTGGTGAAACTTTATTGGGCACACCCCCCAAAGTTTGCAAACTGGGAGCACTCAGACCAGAACGTGGCACGAGGCTCAGGGGTGTACCGTTACAAAGCCGCTTTTATAGCGTCAAGTAGTGGTTGACAATTAAGCTAAATTAATGACCAAACTGGTTTTGTCTGCTCAGGGAACCTTTAAGGCTGATCTCTGTTTGTTTTTGATTTTAACAAGCATAAGACAAGGTGTGCCTGCACACTTTATATTCTGCCAGAAAGCTTCGACTTGTATGATCTCGGGTTTTAGGTTTTAGGTTTGGGGAATACCAAGTGTTTGTGTTTTGGGGCTGCTGTTATTGGGATGAGTTTGCTTCTTCCCTGTGGGAACCGCTTGGCGGAACCTCATGTTAGTGTGTGGCTCTTGTTTTATATTATGCTCATCTATAGGGATACTTGATAGCCAATAGTATGTTTTTGAAAATGTGGGAGGAGTATTTTTGAATACTGAATCAGCTTTTCAGGGATCAACTAGCTCAGTCATTAACTTAGTTTGATAAAAGTCTTTCTGAGGTTATCATTATCTGAAACTCCTCCCCGTCCCCCACAGGGCTTTACTGTAAATCTAGATTTTACATCTTGACACATTTTGTTTAAAACAAAGAGCATTAGTACTTTCAAAAAACAGCTCGGGGCTTGCATTTGCTGTGACGGGTTTTCACTTTACAATGGAAAAATGCAATTGATTTGACCTGAAGGCCAAAATGCAGGGTGTAGGTATGTGAATTCTTTTTAGCTTTGCAAACTCTTTATCGATATGTAAATTGACACGTGAAGAATAGCAGGTGGCAGTTAGAAGTTTGAGATTTTTCTCCTCTACAGATTTCACCTTAGCCATTTAACAGTGTAACCTTCAGACCATTAAGGTCAGTGGTCATAAAATTTCAAATCAAACCATGTCTCTCAAGAGGCAAAGAATTTAGAATGCTTCCTTAAATCTCACACGCACGCACGCACACACACACACACACACACACACACACACACACACAGAAAAGAAAGCAAATGCATGATGACTGTTTTGTTCCCAAGACTTATGACACAGCCCTCCATCTCTGCGGCATTTTAGTCTGTAGGGAAGGAAATGAGACTATTGTAACTCTGTGAGAAATACTATTTTAGTGTCAGCTCTGTGCTAAGTGCTGTTTAGAACATGGAGAGAGCTACCGAATCCTGGCCCAGGCGTTCCAAGTGGGAGAAGCATTCCATTCCCACTGCGAGTAAACAGAGAGCCTAAAGCAAACATGTTTAGTTGAACTAGTACAGCCTGAGGCCAAGTGCTCTGCTTTTAATTGGCGAAGGGCATCCGAAACAAAAGGTCAGACAGAGCTTTTTTATCCTCAGCTGTTTCCAGCACTATAGCAGGGATCCTCAGTTCTGTACCTGGAACATGTGATGTGTTATCTCAAGTTTAAAGTTAGTTGAGTCGAGGGCCTTCTAAATAGACAACCACTGAAATCTGATGAACAGATGGTAACAGGAAGAGACGCACGGTCTCTGGCTCCCTCCAGGTGTGTGCTGAAGGAGGATGACAGGAAGCTTTCAGAGGTATTTACAAATGACAGTAGCAGAGAGTAGCCCCTCCTCTTCCTAGTTTTATCCAGAAAATGGTCATAGAATGGGGAGATATCCGGCAAAGGGCCAGGCGCAGAGCCCTGGGAAGAGAGGAGAGTTCATGTGTCAGGTCAGGGCCAAGTCCCCCAAGGGGGCGGACTGTGACAGCTGAAGAGGGAACTGTCTCACAGCCACAGTGGTGCTGGAATGGTGCTTTATGGGAGGGCCAGCAGCAAACGACGGTCCTGGGGGTTGGAGGTGTCCCTCTATCCTGCAGGTATGGGAAGGACTGAAGCGGTGGCTATGCACGTGTGACAGCCACGCACATGTTATTCCCGGGACGGGAGCTGTCACTTTGGTAATTCTTTTCCAGTCCCACATTGCCTGATGAAGCTGAGACTCGGGGGCCTTATATGGTCCTTGTGGGGCCTCATCTCGAGCGAGCTCTGTTCCCTCTTCACTTACTGTTTCCTGTCGTTTCCCAAACACATTCAGCCTCCAGGCCTTGGGCTGTGGAGTACTGCAAATACAAATGCAGAGGCATTGTCCTGACGGGCGGGGAGCAGGGTCTCCCCAGTCCGCCTCTCTGGGTTCGAGACCGGGCTCTGCCACTCCTCAGCTGTGTGACCTCGCCGCGCCTCAGTTTCCTCATCTGTAAAATAGGAATAGTAACTACCTATCTTATAGGGCTACTGAGCTATGTAAGCGTTTGCTGCTGCATCATCAGCATCATCTCAAATCTTTTAGGCCCAAACCCACACACTTCCCCGAATCATTTCTGGAGCCCCTCCAAAGGAAATTAATATCCTTTATTCTAGATTCCCTGTCTTAGTTCGTTCAGGCGGCTATAACAAAAATACCATAGACTGGGTGGCTCATAAACAGCAGAAATTTATTGCTCACAGTTGAGGCTGGGAGGATGGTCAGGGTGCTGACAGATTCTGTGTCTGATGATGGCCTCTGGGTTCATAGACCTCTGTCTTACTGTGTCCTCATGTGGTGCAAGGGAGGTCTCTGGGATGGCTTTTATAAGGGTGCTAATCCCATTCACGAGGGCTCCAGCCTTGTGATCTAATCGCCTCCCCAGGGCCCCGCCTCCTGATGCGTTGGGAATTAAGCTTTTGGGGGGAGGCAAACATTCATCTGTGACATTCCCTATAGAGGCACAGAGTGTCAGAAGATGATTCAGTCATCACATTGAAAACTCACCCAGTTACTTACAGTCCTGAGCCTCAGTTCCCTCACCTGTCAAAGAGGGGTGGTGACACCCTGCCCACCTCACAGGGTTTGTTAGTAAATGTGAAACTACAGTGCAAGCAGACATTCTCAGAGAGCTCCGGGTCACTATCGTTTGATGCTGGTCCTGCTGAGTACTTTCCAGCTTGTGTTATAGCTGTGGTGATGCTCTTTCTTCCTGCCCCAAAAGGAGACATACGATATGACGGAGCCAGATGACCTTATTTGCAGATAGTGAAATTTGGGATTGTCTTTGAATATCTGGACCCTATTTTTGTCCAGATTCCCATTATTTCGACATCATTATATACATCAGTAGCTTGTAAGGAGGCTTCTTCAAGGCCAGCACCTGTGTTGTCTTTTTTACTTTTATTTTCTTGGTAGCTCCTAGCACCGTGCCTTGCTTATAATAGGCATTTGGCAAATTAGGCATTATGGATAAGTAAATCATGTCGGTCATAGACATTTGTTGAATGTCTGCTTTGACCCAGCACAGCTTTCTTTGTGAAGTGTTATTCTCAGAGTGGAAGAGTGACGTTTCAGGTCCCCACGGGCTCATTTGGGACAATCAATCCCATGTTAAAGGAAATTTTCATTTATGGGTTAAACACAAGGCCGACACATTGCACAACACCGGGGCGCTGTCCACGTATTCAGGAGGCCCGCTTAGGTGATTACTTGGTCCATTAAAAGAGTTGGAGAATCCGACTTGAGCATTTGAAGTAGATCTTCAGAGAGATGCGAGGTGGCCTTTTAGAGCTCTGAGATTTAGGCGTGGTTTGAGGGCCATATGAGCACCCACACGACGTAGAAAGGCTCTTCGAGGTTAACCGGTTCCAGGTAAGAAAGGTAGTGTTCCATTTCTGTTGCTCGATGTGCTGACTGCTATAGAAAATAATCTAAGCCATTTTATAATAAAAGCGCAGGCCCAATAAAATGCGAATGATTAACAGAACCAGGAAGCAAGGGATAAGAAAGGGGGACCAGGTAACTGTGAGACTCCTGGCAGCCAGGACAAAGAGAGCAGCTTGCTGGGGTGACGTGTTCTCAGGCCAGTTGAAGGAAGGACGCCCTTCTCCCTCACCCTGGGTATGGACGCTGGAGTGTTTTACCACTCTGGGGCGGGGGGCCATCTGGCTGGGGCGGCATAGAGAGGGGCACATCCTCGGGCTAGCAGTGTCATTAGCATCCTGGTCGATTCCGAAATGCCTCTTAGAAAGCTGAGGATTATGATGTTAGACTGTAGTTTCCTGAAGCCGGTTCTCACAGAGGCCGGAGTAATGACTCAGTATACTGAAAATGATGCAGTACCTGCTTGTGAGAGATAACTGGTGGTTAAGGGGCTTTGCCAAGATGACATTGTTGCGTGGGGGAAGGAAACAGTTTCTGTGCTCTTTCTACCCTGGCCCATTAGCCTAAACTCTGGCTTTATGGGTATGATTAGTCCTTTCCACAATAAGAACATTGTCCAGTGCTCCAGTCCGAGTCCCTGCCCTGACCTGTAACAGCTCGGCTAAAATATCTCACATCTCTCTACTGGGGGGTAGAGATTTTTGACTCTCTTGTAAGCTAGACTGTCCTTGATGGCAGGAAAGGCCTAAAATAAACCCGTATTTTTGGGGCGGGGAGAAGATGGGGCTTGCTTTTCTCGTGAAACGTGAGGAAAATACCTTCTCTCCATGTTGCTGATATAGGAGTTTATGGAAACGGATGTTGGAGTAGGAAGCTCCTTTTTGGGTGCAAAAAAGAAGGAATTGACTTTAAATCTAGAAAGTTTAGCCACAGCTTCAAAAATGCCAGCAGGGAATCATGTCTTATTTCTTAGATGAAATTTTGATTTTCAGTGTGATAGAGTCTGCCAGGAGACGGACAGATGTTAACGAGAAGATTTGGGTAAGTGGAAGGGGGCATTTCTGGGTTGTAAGAGGAGCATGGCCTCTCAGCAAGTTTCAGCCTTGTGTCCCAGCCATGTCCCCGCCGTGTTTCTCCGCGGCCAATGTCCTCCCTCGGGTCTGTGAATGGCTGAACTCAAAACAGGTCTTTTTCAGTCTGCGCCTTCTGAATACAGGTTTTGTTCCGTTCGATGAATTTGCATTTGGTGTCTGGAGTGCCTGATCATGGAAAGAGCCAGCGCTTTGTTTTGGCTAATGAGGGCTGAGGTTTCACATCAGTGTTTCTTGGTTTACCCAGTGTCAAGTGTCATTTGAGTAACAAGTGACTGTGTTGCTCATCATGCTGAGGCCCTGCGAGCCTCCATTTGCAGACTGGATTTTCGCATGCCCCCGAATCAGTAGATTGTGTGAAAGAGAAAACTGTTCACAAACAGAAGTTCCGTCCCTGGTATGTGCATTTTAATCCTAGGATTAAACTTCAGATGCCGAGTTCTGCCCTTGTCATTTACTTTATAGCAAGTGTCAACGGTAAACGGAGAGAGAGGGAGGAGCTGGTGTCAAAAACTTTTGTTTTCTGTTTAATTGTATCGTGTTGGGTGCTTCTTGGAAAGTGGGCAAATGACTCATAAGGAAACGAATGGGGCTATTACTTTAAATTAGTATAAAAGAAAATGATTAATGGCCCATTTATTAAGCTGCTAATGTCGAGCTGGCTGCCAAGAAGCGTCAGAGCCTGTGTGTCATGTTCCTTGGTTGGTTTTTTACATCAGCTTAATCCCAAGCCTAATTTTATCTTTTTCTCTGTTTTTCTTTTCCTGTTTCCCACCCAAGTTTTTAGTAATTCATTTAGAAATAAGTTCAGGTATATTTGCTTCCTCTTCTTCCCCCTGCATCCCTGCTGTCACCGTAGCAACATCCTGTTCTCTGAGAGTCAGTGTTGACACCAGGGAGGGGGAGGGCTGAGTGCGTGGGTTCATCTGCAGAGGCATAGACCTTAGGAAGTCCGACTTAAAAAAATTCAACTATCGTAACTGATCTCCTGCCTGAAAACATCACTTTGTAACCCCACCCACACAGCGAAGACATGATCAGAACCAGTAAATGAACAAAACTGGCCCCTGGAAGTATCTGATGGAGAAAGTTTGGTACAGGAAATACTCTGCACTTTTTAAAATTTTCACTCAGGGCCACTGTGGCATCATTTGGTTTTCTTTCTAGAAATACGTAATGTAAAATAACGTGTGTCATATACAATGACAGTATCGAAAGTTTGATCCTGTGACAGTTGCCGTTCGCATGCTCAGAAGCAGCTCATGATTCGGAGTCTAAGATCCCAGCAAACGAGGAAGGCCGAAGGTGCCCTTGGTGTGGGTAGGGCTGCTGGCTCGTCATGCAGTGTACGCCGTGGGCGCTCTGTGGCTGCATCCAGGACAAACCAAATGGAATTTATTTCTGCATATGGTCCTGGTGGCACTGCTTTGTCGCAATGCTACTTATTCTCTGCTTACTACATATAATAATATATGTGTTATGCATAGACGTGTGTATATATGTGTTTACATCACTCCATGCCCACTTTGCATAGTTTTGATAATACAGGACTTTCAGTTATCAGGTTTTAAATAAGACCAGGGCCAGATGTGACTTTGGGCAAGCGACTTAATCTCTTGATTCTTCTGTTTCCTCATCTGGAAAATGGGTTTATGAAGGACTCATCTCATAGGGTCGTTATGAGGATTAAATAATTTAATGTATGTAAGTGATGAGAACAGTGCCCAGAAGTTTTTTTTTTAAAAAAAAAACAAAATTATTATTATTGAAATAAAGTGCATTAAAATTCCCAGTCACATTTAATTCTCAAAACAGTCATGCAGAGTGGGTGGCGTCACACCTATTTTGTGTTGAGAATCTCAGCCACTTGCTCGAAGTCACAGTGCTAGAAAGGGGCTGAGTCAGGGTCTGAACTTGTCCTCACTCTTCACTGCAGGACAATGATTAGGAAAAGTATTCGTTTGCTCCATGATAAAGTACCACAGGCTGGGCAGGACTTACACAACAGACGTTTATTTTCTCACAGTCCTGAAGCTGGAAGTCCAAGATCAAGGTGTCAGCAGGGTTGGTTCCCCTGAGGCCCGTCTCCTTGGTTTGTAGGTGGCCGTCTTCTCTCTATATCTTTGTATGGTTTTTCCTCTGTATATCTTTTTGTCCAAATTTATTCTTATGAAGACACCAGGCACGTTGGATTAGGACCCACCCTAATGACTTCATTTCGATGTAATCGCCTGTTTAAGGACCCTGTCTCCAAATATAGTCACATTCTTAGGTACTGGGGTTAGGACTTAAACATAGGAATTTTCAGGAGGCACAATTCAGCCCACTTAACAGGACATGACTGGTAATCAAAACGGAGGGATCGGATTCCTAGCCATCAAGAATCAGACAGAGTGAAGGCAGAATCAGGGAGCCGTGGAACTGATGGAGGCAGACATCTGGCCTGGTTGATTTTTGATTTCAGACGTGGTTTTCCAGGGAGTCGGTCATGGGGAAAAGAGGAAAGGTGGTTTTTTGTGTGTGGTGAGGAAGAGCATCTCCTGAAAACCACAGTCTGGGATTAGCAGCCTCATTGTGGGACCAGCAGGAACGTTTATTTGGTTAGAGCTCGGGTGGATTAGCAGAGGCATCGAGTAACTGGGTGATGAACCTTAGCTTGTGAAATCCATACTTTGTTTGATAGGCATTCGAGTCAGTTATTGAGCAGATATTTATGGAGCATCGAAAGTGCCAGGCACCGGATCATAGTACATACAGTTTTTATCAGGGAGGGAGAAAAATTCCTGAAAGTAAGTTCTGACTCCAAAATTGTTTTAATTCGTGGTCGTAGAGAAACAGATTGTGTAAATCTTCTAAAATTAAATTCTTAAATATGCCTTAATTTTATTATTAACAGATGTTATTATGTTAATCACCAAATTGTGGAACGGTAGAGATTAAATTTAGAGGTAATACTATCTGGATTTAAATCCTGACTTTGTCACTTATTAGCCTTGACGGATTTATCATATGACATAAGTTGGCAGAGTTTCAATTTTCTCGGCTCCGAAATGTGGATAATTACGCACGTCTCACTGCGTTGGCGGAGAGTACATGCGTGTGGTAACGTGAGCAGTTGTAGCATCATGTTTTTCTCCTGGTGGGCACTCATTATGACGACATCCAAGAAGGTAGAACTTTGAAGGAGGATATAGTTGGGCCAATTAGGGCCCTTTTAAAAAAATTTTTCTTTTTCTTTTTTTTTTTTAAATAAAGGAAAAGAAATAGTCCAGACCTTTGGGTTCATTCTTTCATTCAGCAAGAGTCAGAACCAGCCAGTGGTTGATTGCTAGAGATTATAAAAACGCAAGGCCCCTGCCCTAAGCAGCTTCCAGACCAGGTGGGGAAGGCCAGGAGGTGTGATGAGGGCTGGCAACCAGGTGTGCTCTCGTTGCCATGCAGGTGCTGAAGAGGGCTGCTTTAGGAGAGAGGATTTTTGCAAGAAGATCTACACGGGACCAAGCACCCGAATTAAAATTCGCATTCTCGGCAGAGATTCATCACCCAGAGAAGAGTGCAAAAGTTATTTCAGACAGTGGAGACGGCGTGGGCAGAAATCTGGTGGTACTGGAGAAGGGGCATGTCGTGGTTGGAACATAAACGACAGTTTAGGGATCAGTAAGGGATGAGGGGCGCGGAGAGTGTTGGAGGACGAGACTAGATGTGAAAGGGGGTGGATCACATAGACCGTGGGGAGCCGCCAGGAGATTTTAAGTTGGGAAGTGACATGGTATTTACAGTTGAGGAAGACTAGACGGTGGCAACTGGGAGGAGGATTTGGAGAAGAGGCAGAATGGAGACGAGGAAGAGTTTTGGAAAGATTCGAGGATGATCTGGGTGAGACTGAAGTCCCGAGCTTGGGATGTAGCTGCAGGAGCCTGAAGAGAGGGACCGACTTCAGAACGATGATGATGGTGGTTTGTGTCATGATGGACGTGGCCAGCGTGGGATGATGAATTAAATGTCAGAAACTCACATGCTCTTTTTCAAAACAGCTTTATGGGGATATAATTCCCATGTTCTATACTTCTCTTACGTAAAGTATACAATTCATTGGCTTTTAGTACATTCACAGATTTGTGCAACCATCCTCACAATTCCCAAACATTTTCATTACTCCAAAGAGCAACCTCACTCCCTAGTCCGCCCTCCCCAGCCATGGGCAACCTGTAATCTACTGCCTGTTTCTATAGATTTGCCTATTCCGGACATTTCATCTAAATTGAGGGGTACAGTATGTAGTCCTTTGTGACAGGCGTTTCCCACTTAGCAGGATGTTTTCAGGGATCATCTGTGTCTTGGCGTGTCTTGCATTTCATTTCTTTCTGTTCAGTAGTATTCCATACAGTGAATTCATTCCATCGTGTGGAATACAGTGTGTTCCATGTGGTTTCTAAAGTAAAACCATATAATCTCTAAAGATGGCAGCAGTGCTGACCCCTTTGCAATTGTGTATCCATTTACCAGTTGATGGACGTTTGGGTTGTTTCCACTTTTTGACTATTATGAGTAATGCTGCCGTGAACACCTGTGTGTATATTCCTGTACAGTCTTGTACAGTTAACTTGTGAGCATGATTCATTTCTCTTCCCTCTATACTTAGGAGTGGGATTGCTGGGTCACATGCTAACTCCACGCATAACCATTCGAAGAACTGCCAGACCTGTGAGCCAAAGCAGCTGCACCATTTTACATTCCCAGTAGCAGTGTACGAGGGATCCGATTTCTCCACATCCTCGCGGACACTTGCTATTGTCTGTCTTTGTTTATAGCAATCCTAGCGGGTGACACATGTTGCTTTATATCATTTGACATGAAACTTAGATACCATAGTTCTGCTTTCCTGTCTTTGCACATGCTTTTGTTACTTTGTATAGATTTATCAGTGTTGTGGTTGTTCAGGAGAAGTTATGTCAACATGTATATTTTGTAGGGTAATGCTTACCTTCCATAACCAGACCCATATTCTCAGTTCAAAATGCGATGTTTTATTCAGTGTTTGTTAGGCTCTTCAGCTTAACAAACTGGTGAGTCCAATGGCTTTTGTTTGAGAAATTTTCACGTTTAAACCGAATTTGGAATTAATCATGTCTTAGCACAAAAATCACTTGGGATCTCTTCACTTAATTGAGGAACTTTGGTGATGGTTCCTATTTGTCTTCATCCTTTAGCCTACTTCAGTTTGTGGTAGGGAAAATCAAATTATTTTCAGTATATATATTTGAATATTCGTGTTGTAAAGCCACATGCTTTCTCAAGACGGGTGCGATTCTTAGGACTGAGCCCTCTGGTTCATGGTCAGCCAGCACGCCTTCCTGAGAGACTGGTCTGTGGTGTTGAGCAGGGTCCCTGCCTTCGTGGGGTATCGGGTGTATTTGGGGGGCAGACCTTAAAGCAATAAAGGCATATGGGGTTACAGATTAAAACAGGGCTGTGAGAGGAACAGGTTCTCTGTGGGAGAAGGATGGGGCTCCCATGTTTTACTTACTTTTCGGCGAGGGATATGTCAGGAAAGACCTGTGAGGAAGTGACTCTTCAGCTGAGACCTAAAGGAAGGGAAGGGGCTTGACACAGAGGGAAGGACACTGTGGCAGTGGAAGGGAGTTTCTGAGGGAAGGAAGCTTTGGCAGGTTAGAGGAACTGAAAGTCAGTGTGGTTGGAGTGTGGGAACTCTGGGAGGATGGGAGACCCCAGGTAGAGGCCAGATGGGCAGGGCCTCGTAGATGTGCTGATAATTTCGACATTAGTCAAACTGCAGTGAGAGACTGCGAGGTGACAGATATTAACTCGTTTTATTGTGGTGATTATTTCACAGTATATACGTATATCAAGTTATTATGTTGTACACCCGAAACTAATATTATATGCCAACTGCATCTCAATAAAAATCCAAATTAATAATAGTAAAAAAAAAAATGGTGCAGTGAGATATCATCGGAGGAATTTAAGCAGGAGTGTGGCATCATCCAGTTAAAAAAAAAGATCGCTCTGGTCGCTGTGTGTCAAATAGTTGGCAGTTGGGGTGAGAGTGGCATTTCTGTGGGGAGACAAGCTTTAAACCCAGTCAGGGAGGCTGGAAATCTACCTGCCTGGGAACCGGGTGGAGGTGTTGGAGCGGAGACTGTAATTTGGGGCTCTAGCATCCTTGCTTTACCCCTTGTTCTCCCCGAGGCTATGCACACCCTCCTGCCAACAGCAAGTCCCACTGCCTGCTTGCCCTGAGAGAGTATCTCCTTTAATGTTTGTTGTTGAAAACCCACTGGCAAAGACCGGGCAGAAACCATTTTGAACTTTCGAGGGCCATACTTTCTCTTCAACAAGTATTTGAGTGATCCTTTCATAATTCAGATTCATCACCCAAATTAGAAAATGTGTTTTCACAAGTCGCTAACAGTTGGGCAGATTTGTGTTGTTTATTTTCATGGGGAGCTGAAGCGCAGCTTCTAGTGACAGTTTGCTGTCGGGTAGTATTTTTAGGGTAAAGGTGTTTTTTTCTGTCGGAATCAATTGGGAGATTTTTCTTTGAAGGCTTTATCATTTTCTCTCTTCCTTTTTAGAATCCAGCATGTCTTTTCGTATAGCATTTAACATAATTAGACGTCTTTGTGCCACTTGGAGGATGGAGCCACAGACATTCGGTAGCATCAAAGACGGGTTTCCTATGGCTGTTGTAGAAAATCATCACGAACTTAGTGGCCTAAAACAGCACAGATTTGTTATCGTACATTTCCGTAGGTTAGAAGTCCCATGAGGGTCTCACTGGCAGGGCTGCGTCCAACGTGGACGCTCTAGGGGCAGGGCCCCTCATCCTGCCCTTTCCACCTTCGGGGTAGCCCACAGCCCTTGACTTATGGCTTCCTTCCTCCATTGTCAAAGCCAGCCACGTGGCATCTCTCCGACCGTTCCTGCATGGTCGCCCCTTCTCACACTCTTCTCCTGCCTCCCTCTTCCACGTAAGGGCCCTTATGATTCTGTTGTGCCGTCTGAGCAACGCAGGATGACCGCCCTATTTTAAGATCAGTTGATGACCAACTATAATTTCCCTTTTCCATTTAACCGAAGGTAGTCTTGGGTCTCAGGGATTAGGATGTGCACATCTTTGGGGGCCATTATTCTGCTTACCACTGGGGTAGACTTCATCTTAGGCTGACATTAGGAAATTGGCTCATGGATTGCTATTGACGTTGACCTTAGATTCCCCCACCCCCCGTTCTAGGCACACAGTAGACGCTTTAAAATCACGGAGCGGAAGTACCTTCTAGGAATGTGGTTAAGGCCCCACTGGGATTCATTTATAGTTAAAAGCAGTCTTAGGGGAGATGGAATTAATTATCTGGTTAGGTTCAGGTCTTTCATGAAGGCTAGTTTGTTTAGGAAATATGAAGAGTGACTTTATATGTGTTTTTTTTTTTTTTTCCTTACGAATGCAGGATATTAAAATACTACAGGGGCAGCCCAGGAGTTTTCTCAAGATTAATTTAAAGGGTCGTCATAATTATAGAAGTTCCTAAGGAATAATCGGGTTTTCATCTCCAGTGTTTGCGTGGGGGAGGGGCTGCGACCCTGAGAAAGGAAGTAGGGTTTTAGGACCTTTGAAAGGAGGACTTACACTTTCACTGTTAATTCTGTTCAATAGCTCCCTAAATGGAGAGAATGTACATCCTGGGCCTGGCGGTCACTAATGCGATTGGGACAGTTGGGATGTGAGCCAAACGTTGATAAACGATAGCACATCCACGGATATTATTAATAGAAAGTTAGTAAGTTTTGTTTTAACTTCACCTTTTGTGCAATCTTGACATTATAGATCTTGGAATGTGATTCTTTTTTTCCCTCTGCTAAGAGGTTAGAAAAATCAATGCAGTCTGTCTCTCCGGCAGGCCCTGGACCACACTCTGCATTTGTTAACTCAGGTTCGGGTTGGACATTGGGGTTGTTGTAGGTGACATGTGTTCAGACCTAAGGATTTTCGGGTAACTCGATCATACTTAGTACTGCCAGATTTTTCCCCAAACTGCTGTGTCCCCCCTCAATGGTCTCCGTGACTGCACGAGCACCAGGCACCATCCACAGTGCATCTCCTTGGGCTGTAGGTGACTTAGGCTGGCATCTGACCGAACACAGCGATGAACTGGATGTCTGGATGTTCTGGCACACTCAGAATCGGATTTCTCACTTGAAGTCTTCATGTCCTGTGAGCATTTTCTGTGGGTCACCGAATCGACCATAAAATCGCTTCATTCAGGAATGGAAAATCAGATTTGTTACTAACATATTGTGTTTTTTAAGCTTAGAAGTAAAGAGATCCATGAACTTTCCCCAAGGCTTTCTCAAAATGTGGTTTTGGTTTAGCTGCGGTTCTCCAAGGTAGGCATTTCTGAGCCCCTTTTCAGGCCCGCTTCATTGGAATTTATGGGCCCAGGTCTCAGGAATGTGCATTTGAAAATATCCTCTCCAAATGAGTCTTTGCACTCTAAATTTAGGGCCACCCCCTGGCCTCTAAACTCTGCCCTCTACAGGAGTAGCGCCGTGCTGGGGTTCAAGGGGACCCAGAAAAAACACCCATCTGAGAAATTACAGAAGAGTTTGCAGAGGGGGACTAAAGTGTCGTCTTTATCAGTACTAAAGCTGATGCAGGAGAATGTGGCTAACATGGCCAGGCCAGTGGATTTGGTGATGTGGATCAGGCAGACTCAACAGCCCGCCATGCCCACCTTGGTCAATGCCAGCACGGGCCCAGGCTGCGTCCCCAAGTAGAGAGTCCACCTTTTGACAGATCTCTGTATGGCAGGTAAGATGGAACCAGAGGAAGGGGCTTGGCTTAGCACAGTCGGTTCCTTATCCAAACTTAAGCCAAGGCGGCCATTTCTTGTCTTGGGTGGAGTGGGTGAGCGTGAGTGAAGCAGGAGTGTGCTGGTCGGGGCTCTCTCCATCTAGAAAGAAATTCCGGGAGTGGGGAAGAAGCAATGCTCAGGTCCCCATACCTAGGAGAGGTCAAGTGTGTAGTAAATACTTGAAGAATGACCCAAGAATTAAGAAACTTAGGTCTTTCTAGTCCTAAGCATTTGTAGAACTGCCTCTTCCTTCTCTGAGGGCTGTGTTTTTTCCCGGATACATTTAAGGTCATGGTTCCAGATGCTAATTTA
>NW_011888843.1:4571688-4574663 GCF_000151845.1 Pteropus vampyrus | reverse complement strand
CCCTCCGGTGTCATCCTCAGCCACACTCCTGTGTCATCCTCAGGGCCTTTGTTGTCCCCATGGATGGGTGTTTAACATACCGGCCTCATCATTTCTCGTGGGAATAAACCAGTCGTATTTCTCTTTCATCCAAGCTCCTGCTCTCTTGAAGATGCTCCGATGTGCCCCTGAGCTCTTCCATGCCGCGGTCTTCCCGCCCGATCCTTCCCTGTGCTTCACCTTTCTCGTTCGTTCGCACCTTCCCGGCCGGTGTCCCCAGCAGGTCAGGGGAACCAGAATACCTTGGAGGCCTTCGCAAGCACCAGAATAGTAGGGGTGCAGAGGGAAGGTGTGAGGCTCAAGGACATCCGTATGTTGAAAAGATATCAGGCCATTCTGACGCCCCCCGCCTGCCCCCAACGTGGCCCTGGGCCTCCCCGACTCTCCCCGTCGGGCGATTTTAATCTGGCCTCATTCACGTTCACATTCAGCCTGGACTCCTTCATCAGGAGTCCAGGGCCTTTGCACCCACTCTATACGCCTCTACTCTTGACCCAATCACCTGCTGTCCTGGATGACCCTGTGGTGGTGTTCTCTCTGCTCCTGGCGGCAGAAAATCGCTGGCAAGTGTCACCAAGCTGAGCTCTGTGGCTTTATAACAAGTGCATGCCGCTGCTGACTTTGGCGGGACTACGTTTGGGAATTTGCAGCCCCGCCCCCCGTCCTTCGTTATTACTGCCTGATTTCAGTCGTCCTAGCTGTCGGCTTGGCCCAGTGCTTCTGAGTTCTGGTGGCACGGTAGAATCACCTGGGGGAGGTTTGAAACCGTATGGATGCCTGGAGGTCCCGATTTCAGGCAGACCTGGGCATTGCTGGGTGTGTTTCAAAGCTTCTAAGAAGCAGCCAGACTTGAGAACCAAGGTCTGCTCTTTGCTCTCCAGCCAGCCCTCACTTGCACTGTCAGCAACTGCATCGTAGAACATGGCCCCTGGCAGTCTCTCCTGACCATCTTTGAAGATCTTCCCGCTACCTGCTAACCGTTTGAGGAGGAGATGCTCTTCTTGCCAAGGTGTGACCGTCTCCTGTCTCTGGGTCCCTCCTTCATTTGCTCTCTTCAGCACCCGGGCCCATGAACCATCTTTCTGCCTGCATCGATGCTTGCCAGATTGGATGACCCAAATAAAACTCCGAATCTCGCGAAAGCCAGACAGCGGGGGCAGAGAGGGGCTGGCGATGGAATGAATATGCATCGCCGATGAGATGGTATCATTCATTCCGCTTGCCAAGGGCTCCGATGAGAGAAGGTGGTTAGGCAGAGAACCCTGTTCTGCTACTCACTGGCCAGCTGGGTTTTCCCTTCTTCCATAAGGAAGTTCATCAGTTCCCACTTCGGGTTTTGTGAGGGCGAACTCGCTAACAGCACAAGCTGCTCTTAGCACAGTGCCCAGCCATAGTGAGCGCTCAGCAAGTGTCCGTCCCTTTGAAAAGTTCCTTTCCTACTTTCCAGTCCCACAGACCTAAGTTTACCCCCTGTTGAATCCCTTTGTACTTGGATGGTTATTACCATACTCCCCTTGTGTTGTTGTTTTTTTTTTTAATAAGCTGCAGATAATTTGAAGATAAGGACCAGGTAGGTTTTTAGTGTTTGTATTTTCTAATCGAGTGGTTATGATGTTTTCCATCAAGAGATGAAAGCATCAACCAATATTAGTTAAAATTAAATTTAACCTAAGGAAGTCATGCTGTTCCTCTGTTTCCCCTCTTTTTGGGGGGTGGGGAGTGGAGAGAAGAGAGGTGAGACTGATATTGGAGAAGTGAATCGATGACTGAACAGGAAATGCTGTTGTTTTAATAGAGGATGGAACTAAGAAAGGATTCCCATGTATTAGGATCGTGTGTGAGAGCTGGGAGTTTTAATTTTGCCCCTGTTATTTGAGCAAATTACTTATTAATCTTTTGTGGCCTTATTTTCGTCCTGGAGAAAATATATACTTAGATGAGATGGGTTTTCAATCCCATTTTAACGGGGCTGTGCAGACTTTATCTGTACTGAATAGTGTCTTCTGTTACTTTGTCCCTTCAAGTTTTGTTGAGCGCGATAAATTTACTATAATGTACCTTCTGCTCTTTCATGCATTCTAAAGTTATACCAGCATACACATAGTCAGAAAAGTGAAAGTGAGCCTGTGTGTTTGTGTGCGTGTGCGTTCCCCCGCCCCGCTGCCATCTCACTTTGCCAGAGTAGGGCCGCTGTTAACCAGGTTAGTGTGAAGCCTTTGAGACCCTTTATGTCATAGCCATACGCATGGTATGTCTGTGTTCTTATAGTATGCCATCTTCAAAAATGAACTAAGTGAATTTTGAATTTGGGAGAAATTTTAACCAGCGTCTGCTCCTGCTTGGAGCTTCGTTTTTTTAAAAATTAGTGCCTGGCAGTGGCTGAAGTCTTTGGGCTGTGTCACCCTCTAGTGGTGGCCGACTTTGCTTTAAAGCTGCCGTCCTGCTGGGTGGCTGGAGTGGAGGTGGTGGGTATGTGCCAGCAAGCCAGTGGACAGGGTTGGCTGTATTCAGTTGTTAACAGTTGTCTAGAGCATACTTTAGTGAGGTCTGGAGTTTCTGTTGCCTTTAGGTCTCCAGCTTGACCTGTCTAAGGGACTCGAAATTTGTGTTAACTTTTCAAATGAGGTGTGCGTGGTGCTGCGGACTGGTTCGTCGTTCACCACCAAACCAGCTTCGAAGTGGCCCACACCTGTGGTAGTAGCTGCTTGCGTGGGCTGTGCCGTGTGTCCACCTGTTCCCTTTGGGTCCTCTGTCATTAGCAGAGTCCCCATGTCCTCTGTCTCCTGAATGTTCTGTCGCCTCCTCGCCCTAATGAAAACCTGGATGGCTGTCCCCAGAGGGTACTGCTCCTGAGTGACGGTGTCCTCCAGGAGCAATTTTTCCCTGTTGCTATTTCCAGCGAACCTCTCTCTCCCCCTCTTTCAGACCTCAGCTCC
>NW_011888843.1:4513928-4571638 GCF_000151845.1 Pteropus vampyrus | reverse complement strand
GCTTGACCTGTCTAAGGGACTCGAAATTTGTGTTAACTTTTCAAATGAGGTGTGCGTGGTGCTGCGGACTGGTTCGTCGTTCACCACCAAACCAGCTTCGAAGTGGCCCACACCTGTGGTAGTAGCTGCTTGCGTGGGCTGTGCCGTGTGTCCACCTGTTCCCTTTGGGTCCTCTGTCATTAGCAGAGTCCCCATGTCCTCTGTCTCCTGAATGTTCTGTCGCCTCCTCGCCCTAATGAAAACCTGGATGGCTGTCCCCAGAGGGTACTGCTCCTGAGTGACGGTGTCCTCCAGGAGCAATTTTTCCCTGTTGCTATTTCCAGCGAACCTCTCTCTCCCCCTCTTTCAGACCTCAGCTCCTGCTGAAACTCACGTTGTCAACGGTAGCTTGCACCCCTTGTCCCAACTTGTTCTGTCACTGTCTCCTGGTCGTCGGTCCTCAGTCACCGACGAATGCCTCCCCCGCCTCACAGTCTCCACCCACCATTTCCGGACACCTCAGCGTGCACATTGCTGACCAGCCACCTGGCCTCCCTCTCAGTCCTGACCTCCTGGGCTCCAAACGCCCGTTTCCACCTCATCTTAGTGACTCTTTAGACCTCGTTGACCTGATTACCCTCCAGAATTGTGATTAAAGCATCTCACGCCACGACTTTCCATTCCCACCCTTCCTTCTTGAGGCTCTCGCTTCAAAATCCAGAGTCTGCAAATCTGTGGACCCCATCACCTTTTCCCTACTTGTCACCTTCCTTGTCCCTGAGGAGGTGACTTCTCTCTGCAGCACAGACTTCTTGATTTTCTTTTGTAAACAACCCAGCTACCTTGATCCGTCTTGTCAACCCCAGTGAGATTCTACCCAGGGGAACTCATTTTCTGACTATTCCAAAACTGTGCTGAATGGACTCATGTCACATTTGTGGCATCTGTCAGCCATCTTACTAAAATTTGGAAGTAATTTCACCAGTCGTGAGAAGACTGTTCCACACCCTCTCATCTCTCTTCAGCTCTCTCACGCTTCCCGCCCCCTTTCCTTTGCTTCTCGTCTCATTGAGAAAAAGGAGCCATCAGATGGCCAGATCTCAGCACCGGTTCCACCTTCTTACCTGTCTTTGTCACCTACAACAAGCCGCAGCATCACCTGTTCTTGCTCAGGCTGTCCTTCTCTCCCCAAGGAGTCTTCTCTGACCAGGGATGACTCTCCTGCAGGTAATCCTTCTTCTCCTGGATCGTGCCTTCCTTCCTTTCTTCCGGATCATTCCAAATGGCATAAAAACAGGCCTCAGAGCAGTTCTCTTTTAAAATGTCCTTAAAGGTCCTGTGTCCCTTCTACAGTCATTCCGCTCTTTTGTGTTTCACATCATAGAAAGCAACCTGCAGAGAATAGATGCTGCTCTCCCCACTGGCTACTTCCACTTTTCGAGCTTGTTCCCATGTCTGTTCTTACTCTGATGACTAGGGCGACCAGTTGTCCCTTTTGCAAGTACTAGAGGGTGCTAATCCTGATGGGACGCCAGACATCGGTGCCCACGACACCATCCTGGACGAGCCTCGCTGGTGACCCACGTCTGGTCAGACGCACGTATGGTCTGCCCTTGTCATCCTCAACCCTGGGGTGCGATCGAGACAGCTGACTCTGTCCTCCCTGAAGCCCTTGCTTGTCCTCCATGTTGCCCGTTGATCATTCCTTCTGAGTCTCCCTCTGGTTCCTCCTTTGCGTCTGGGCCTCCAGCTGTTTGCAGGCTCCAGGGGTCTGTCCCCACCCTCTTTTTTCCTTGTGCACTGTCTCAGAATGGTTCCTTCAGCCCAAAGCTGTAAGCGCTTCGTGTAAGCCGATGAGTCTTTCTTAGAGAACCAGCTGTCGATCTGACTTTCCCTCAGTGTGATCAACAAGAATCTCGTACTTAACGTGGCCGACGTGGAACTACCTCTGTTCTTTCCCAAATTCGTCCCCTCCCCATCTCCAAGTCTTGGCCACCATCTCTAAAAGGTACGAGCTCTTACCCAGTGTTTTAGCTGAAAACCTCATTCATCATCTTCTTATTCCTCATCCAATAATAATCACAAAAAAATGAATGCTTACTCTATGAGGGGCACTGTTATAAGCATTTGAAAAAGAATATTAAGCTGTAGAAGAAGGTCGTTAGTGTCCTGTCCCTACTGATAAGAAAGCTCAGGCACAGAGAACTTAAGTAGTTTGTTCGTAGTCACTCATTTTCTAAGTGTTGGAACGAAGATGCAATTTTTTTTTAACCTTACCAATTATTTCCTTTTCTTTTTTTTTCAATTAATTTTTTTTGTTTTATTTTTTTAATTAATTTTTTTTTTATAGTGACATTGGTTAATATAATCCAATACATTTCATTGGAAAGCCACCTGCAAAAGAATGACGTTAGATTGTTGTGTGTCACCACTCACCAAAATTAACTCAAAATGGATTAAGGACCTGAATATAAGACCTGCAACAATAAATTGCATCGAAGAAAACATCGGAACTGAACTCAGGGACCTTGGACTTAAAGAGGATTTTATGAATTTGACTTCAAAGGCAAGGGAAGTAAAAGCAAAAATAAATTGGGATTACATCAAACTAAAAAGCTTCTGCACAGCATAAGATACAAATTTAAGTGATGTGCTTCTAAGCCTGGTCTCTCAGCGAGGACACTGCCCTTGGGAAAGGAGGCTAGCCGAGCTATCATCTCTAGCCTGGGCTCCCTGCCTTCCTTCCCCCGTCCCCCTACCTCTAGTTCATCTGTGTGGAACAGCTGGAATGATCTCACCACGGTAGAAATGAGATCACATCACTTCCCCAGTGGCCCATCACGCTTGGGTCAAAAGCCCAGGCACAGGCATGGCTCTCAGTCCCTGTAGTGATCCTCCCGAGTCCCCAGCCGAGCCTCTCCACTCTCCTCTGCTCTAGTTCTGCCAGTAAAAGGTAATATGAGCCATGAATGCCAGCCATGTATGTACTCTTAACTTTTTTAGTAGTCCCATTCAAAAGTAAACAGGTGCAAATAATTTTTAATGTTTTCATTGACTCATTATACTAGAAATACTATTTTGACATGTAGTCGATATTCAAAAAAAATATTAATGAAATCTTTTATGTTTTTTTAATAGGGTGTTTGTAGTCTGGTGGGTATTTGCCACTTAGAGCCCATCTCAGTTTGGGCCAGTCTGGTTTCAGGTGCTCAGGAGCTGCTTGGGGCTGTCCCACTGCACGGCTCAGGGCTCACCACCCCGGCACCCTCTGCCCGCAGGCACACCAGGAGAGCCCAGTGTCAGGGACTTGCTGTCTGCTGTTCTTTTGCTCAGGACACTCTTCCCCTAGGGCTTCGCGAGGCTGCGTCCCTTTAGCTTTGAGAAGGTCCGCTATGCATTGCCTGCCAGTCTTCTCCCCAGTCAGTCACTCGCTTTAGGGTTCTGTGTAGTGCTCACCTCGCCTGAAATGAGCTGGTTTCCTTGTGGCTGTGTGTCACCCCCTCAGGAGTGTCAGCCCTCTGAGGACACGGCGCTCTGCGGTTTTGCTCACCATCTCCCAAGCACCTTAGGGTGGTACCTGCCCTGTGGCCCTGTCCTACCTTCTTGTTGACTGATGAGGATGTTTCTGTCCTCTTCCCTTCCAGGATGGGTGACACCTGGATGACTACTTCTTGCTGCTCATGTGACCTTTTTCTCTGCTCATCTCCTGATGCTGCTTTGCTTTTCTCTGATAACAGACCGTGTATTCTGGCATCTCCACCACTTCCCGAGGATTAGAGCTGCACCCGCTGATGACGGAGCATTAGCCACAAAAGGCTAGTCGAGTAAAAGAAATGGAATGAAAGTTAAAATTCAGGTCCTCCGTTGCATTAGCCACATTCTGAGTGCTCAGTAGCCACACGTAGCTGGTGGCTACCGTAGAGGACAGTGTGTACAACAGTCCCAGCATCGCAGAAAGTTCTCCAGGCAGTGCCCTTTTAGGTTTACATACAGTGATTTGGCTGCATGAAAGTTCAAGATATGGTACCTTTTCCATTGATTGATTTATTCATTTCAACATCCCTGGTTGTGGTTGGTCATAAAATTGTTTTTATCCCAAGAAATGTAACAGGCGAAGGAACCCTATCATTGAAATTGTTTGATGGGGGGAATGGGAGTTTATGTATCCAGCTGTCTCTGAGTAAATAACATTGACGAGGGTCTGGGCTCCTTGAAGTTTTGAGTCCCAAAATGATAGATTCCATAATATAAATAACAAAATGCAACCGAAATCATGTTTTATTTCCCTCTTCCATCGGATACCCTTAGTTTTGTTCTCTCCTGTTACCACTTGACCAGGGATTGAGGTGGGAGACCTGGCGTTGCCTTTCCAGGGTTTGCAGGCAGGTATGGCTAGATATTATCCGCTGTCATCATTCTGTACTGTTGAGATTGAGCGCATTAAAAACCTTCCCTGCTTCATGCACTTTGGCCAAACAGTACATTGAAATGCCTGGAGCGTGCAGTGCGGTCCCTTGGATGTCAAGGGCTGGGATGCTTTTGTTTTTCCCAGCTGAGTTTGGCCTTTGGATTACTGAGAGCGAGCTCACTGTACTCAGTTAATGATTTCCTGCCTACAGTAACCACTCTGCCGCGCACATCCAGTTAGTTCCGAGCTACGAAGTGCCTGTCATGCATGTACGAGATTTCTGTTGTTAAAAGAGGGGGAACTCGGCAGGGGGTTAGGTTTTCTGGCATTTGTTTTCAAAATAATAAAAGATCTAGATTATCCATGTGAGATTTCAAAAGAGGTCTTGTGCTTTATCATTTTCTCGGACTTGCATGCAGGTGGCTGGCTCAGCCCAGATTGCTGATAGAGAACGTCTGAGAAAGTTGTCTGGCCAGTTGCTTGTGCTTCATGACACAAAGTCCAGTGGAAGAGTTCATAGTCACCCGTGGCTGCTCCGCCTCCTGAGGTCCAGTGATCAACAGTGAGAAGAAAACAGAACAAGTCAATTGTCATGTTCCTCATCCATGAGGTGGCAGAATCATATGACTTAGAGTTGTCATGAAGTTTAAAGAGTTAATAAGTGCATGGCACTTGGCAAGCAGCAGGTGCTCAAGCCGATCCCAGCCGCCTTTCTGAGCTTAGAGGACCATGGCACCGTCAAGTTGAAACAAACAGTCAGCATTTTTCTTTGGTTCTTTGGTTTTATTTTGATTTGATCTGTTTCTTGAAGGTGATGAGAATATCCGTGATTTGAACTCAAAACCAAAAACTTTTGTGAAAAATGTCAAAAGTTAAAAGGTGGTCTGTGGAAAGGGATTTTAACGGATATGATAGAGCTTTGAGATCCTTCATGTGTCGAGAGATCAGACAAATCAACTAGGAAATCATCGCATTCAAATACCAAATGTTAGTTGACTCATATTTAGGAGGTTAATATCGGTTTTAAAAACCATAGTGTGCATTCTAAAACCAGATAGAATGCCTTGTTTCTTTGCAGATTTCAGTTTTCCATGCTCTTGTGTGGCTTCCCCTCCCTTACGTGCCTGGTATGGAACATGAGTAACAGCTGAGACTTGGGACATATTTTCTTATTTATGTGGGAGAGTCTAAGCTTTTGCCCCTAACGAGATTCTTACGGTTTTATATGCTTAAACGGTCATTGTTTAGTTACCATTTGGAAGCTTCGAGGAAAGGGATAATTAGGAGCATGGGATCCTAAAGTTTCTACGCCCACTGTTTTCTCTTCCCTATGTTTGTTTGCACAGCTCCAAGGCTCACACATGGTTTTCTGTAGCCCCTCCTGGAATCTTGCCCTTGGGAGGAAGATGTCGCTTCCCTCTTGTACATGAAGTTGGGCTCCAAGGAATATAAAGAAGCTTGTGCACAGCCGGTGTCCAACTGAAGTGGCTGGGTCAGGAGTTGAACTCATATCTTAGCATTGAGTATGTGTGTGCACCTACATGTATGTGGAAAAAAGTATATATATTTAAATGAGTTAAACCCATAAATTGCAAGTTGATTTTTTTTCTCACTGTGCTAATACTCACAATGAAGCAAACGTTACCATTTTCCTTTCATGCACAGTAGATGGCCTCATGTGCGTTTCATGATGATGATTACAAAGCTAGCATGTGAAGCGCTCCCTCTATGCTCTTCCATGTTCTAAGTGCTTTACAAGTAGAGTATGAGCTCGTTTAATTCTCATAGTAAGTCTAGGAGAGAGGTATTGATTTTCTCCTGGTTTGGGGGATGAGGATGTGAGGTAGAGAATCAGGCTTCATAGTCTCAGTTTTGCTTTCATGTGTCACCCCAGTCAATCAGAGCAATTCCATTTCCTAAGCGAAATTTCAGAATTACTTTTTCTTTCCTTTTGGAACAAGAGTTGCTGTGATGGGACTATGCCTTTTGTATCTTCAAATCCAGGATTTCACATCTCGTGGAATCGCCTGCTTGTCTATTTCTCTCGCCTTGAAGTCAGTGACTGGACTTATTTGTCTAATATTCACCCCGGCCATGACCCCTGCGTAGGTAAGCCTTTAGACAATATGTGATGAGTGAATGCAGAAAAATGAATGAATGAGTGAAAGAGGGGTGAAGGGTATGTTGAGCCTTCCAGAACGGGGGGAGAAGGGACGATGACAAGGCGAATTTACCCAGCATCTTGAGATCTGTCCTGAGGTTGGCCTCATGCTGTAGTTAATGATATTCTCCCTCATTCAGGGAACGTGCTTTTTAAATTGCAGTGTTTCATAAACGTGGACATTGAGCCTCTGACTTAGGTGCCTTCTTTTCTGTTTGCCTTTCTATCTGATCATCAATTAATGTTGAGCTGGAGGCCATCTCACCTAACATAGCTTCTGTTAGTGCATACTGAAATTCCAAGCTGTGGTCTCAGGCATGCTACAAAAACTAACCTTTGGCATACTTGGCTGCAGCCAACCTCTTTCTAGTAAATTCCCCACTGGCTCTTGGCTTTTCTTGTGGAATTAGCACATTTACAAAGGTTTCTTCATTGGTATTCCTGGTGCGTGGACTTGGATGTCCTTCACCCCGTGGTGTGTTGGGTTGTTGTATTTGTCTTAGGGTCACACTTTATAAGAGGGAAGCCAGACCAAGTGTGGGAAGAACGGAAGCCTGTCTCATGTAGGGAGATCCTACGTTATTTACACATCGGCTTCCCAGTTTCCTGAAGAAGACACGTGATTTTCATTTTGCTTATTGATGTAACTCTCCCTGGAATGGTTAGCCAGGATCCCAAATGCTTGGTCCCCACCTGGCTAAAAAATACAGGTAGTTGGACTGGCAAACTCAGTACTAGTCACTTCCTGCATCCACTAGGGAATCAAAGAGAGATTATAAACGTAAACTCAGTTTGAAACTTTTTGTGTCTTAGAGGTAAAGCAGGTAAATAGTGAAGAAAACAGATCACCCACTGAGGGTGTCTCATGTGTTTTTATTATGGAGTTAAAGTCAATTTTGGCTCTCTATGGGAAGCAGTTTCCTACTTTAGTCAGCTGGCAAAGAAATACTTCGGGGAGCAGAGGAAGAAAATGGAGTTTCACGTAAGAATTATACCCTGTGTTGTTAAAAATAATTTAAACTTCCACGGCGGAAAGTCTTAAAAATAATTCATTTGGAAAATTTTAATTAATAAGCATCAAATGCACTTGACATTGATACCCGCCATACCAAAACTGTGACATTTTAAATATTTTTCTCAAAAAAGTTAGTGATTCTCTTTTTCCTGGGAAACAGGGAGATCCAACTATGAATATCCATGTGGCCAGTCTAGATCAGTTTTATTAATGCTGATATCAAAACTGGCATCATAATTCATATCTACAATAAGGTAGACTGTGAATGTCTTGTATCGCTGAATTTTAGCAAAAATTCCACGAGATAATTTAAAGAAATGTCAAGTTTTTTGAAGTGCAAACTCGTACACTGGGATCACTTTCTTTTCTTTTCTTTCTTTTTTTTTTTGCTTGAAAAGTGCATCTGACTTGAGAATACAAGCAATTTTTCTTTCCTAATTCCTTGGAAAAATATTTCTTCAATAAGTCTTGTGTCTTCTTTACTGTGACTAGGTTGTTTTTAAGAAAGATTATCAGCTCTGTGGTTAGTTTCTCACAGTTGATAAAAATCTATCAAAAACATCGTAATGTAATTTGCAAGGTTAAAAGTTTTCCAAAGGCTGCAAGGAACAGGAGAGAAATAGTACTTTTTATTTGTATAAGCACAAACATTTAAAGCTAGTTATATTGCAGGTAAACCCAATATAGTGTTCAAAAGCTCCACAGACAAAAGTACATGTTTACTTCTATTTTTCCAATCGTCACATGTTAGATCTGCTCGAGAGTTGGACTTTAACAGTTTCCTGGTTTGATTTAAGAGTCCGAAGTCCTTTTTGTGTATTTGGCTCAATGATGTTCACATCCCAGATAAATTCAGTTAAAAAAAAAAAACAAAACAAAATTGGGGCAAAGACTCCGTATAACAAAGCACAAGAATATGCTACTAGAAGTTGCTGTCCTTCCATGGCTAATGCAGAAATAAAAATTTTGGAAGCAGAAAAACTACACTGTCCAATAATTCTGGTGATGAGAATGATTCCTGCCATTCCTTGCAGAGAAAAAATCTCTGCAGAGCTGGAAGGTAGGATCACAGGAAGAAGACAGTATCCAAGGACACTTGCCACACAAACGAAACAGCTGTCATACTCATTAAGTTTAATAAAACATTCTTAGACGTTCAATTGCACTGATCCCATAGACATAGCCAAACTGGATTTTGCTGGCCATTAACAATATGGCTCCAAAGGCAAGGCGGAAAACCATGGCTCCTGCCAAATCAGGCTCATTCGTGGTGCTGCCGTCTGCTACTTTTGATGGATGTAACACCGTTAGTGTTTTTTGCCAGATAGGGTTAAAATCGATACCTAATTCTTCTAATAAGGGCAGCTCATCCTCAAAGTCGTTTCCATAGAATGGCTGAGGTGTAGTTGAGTGCCTGTGGTGGCTGGGAAATCTGCCTGGAACCTAGCTGTTGTGGCTGCGTCACGCCTGGAGGGACAAAGCGGCCTTGCTGCGGGCAGTCACAGCCCGCGGACGATTTGCTCTAGGGTCTTCCACTCCCTCCATCATCATGGGACTGCTGTGATCGGTCGTCGATGTTGTAACTTGCCTGGTAGAAATTCGTGTTTTAAGTTATCAAAGCCTGACATTGCAAATGATCAAAAATGAAGGTGGCAGCAGTAGCTTCAGCAGCCCCTGAGAACCCCCAAGCTCAGTTTAAAACTCTGAAATGTCTGTCACCACACACCAAAGTTAACTCAAAACGGATTAAGGACCTGAATATAAGACCTGAAACAATAAAGTGCACAGAAGAAAACATAGGAACGAAACTCATGGGCCTTGGACTTAAAGAGGATTTTATGAATTTGACCTCAAAGGCAAGGGGAGTAAAAGCAAAAATAAATGAATGGAACTACATCAAACTAAAAAGCTTCTGCTCAGCAAAAGAAACTGTCAACAAGGTAAAGAGACAACCATCCGAATGGGAAAATATATTTGCAAGCAATGCCAACAAATATATGAAAAGATGCTCAACATCACTAGCTATTAGGGAAATGCAAATCAAAACCACAATGAGATACCATCTCACACCTGTTAGAATAGTTATCATCAACAGGACAAGTAATAACAAACGTTGGAGATGATGCAGAGAAAAAGGAACCCTCATATACTGCTGTTGGGACTGCAAATTGGTACAGCCACTATGGAAAACAGTATGGAGGTTCCTCAAAAAACTAAGAATTGATCTACCATATGATGCAGCCATCCCCCTACTGGATGTTTACCCCAAAGAAAACCCATATCCGAAAAGGTATTTGCAAACTGATGTTCATAGCAGCATCATTCACAGTGGCCAGGACATGGAAACAACCGAAGTGTCCTATGATAGATGATTGTCTAAAGAAGCTGTGGTACATATATACAATGGAATATTACTCAGCCCTAAGAAGAAATGAAATACTGCCATTTAAAACAACATGGATGGACCTCGAGATAATCATGCTAAGTGAAATAAGCCAGACAGAAAAAGTTGAAAATCACATGATATCACTTATATATGGGATATAAACCTAAAAGCAACAAATGAACAGGACAAACAGAGACCCATGGACATGGACTATAGACTAGTGGTTACCAGAGAGAAGTGGGGAGGTAGACAAAAAAATTAAAACCATTTCTTCAATTAAAAATAAATAAATAAAATTATTACTTAAAAAGAAGTAAAAAAAAAAATAAAACCCTGAACTGGCCAGGTTGCTACGTGTGACCTGAGAGTCTTTTAAAAGAAAGGGTTTGTTAGGCCATTGCTAGCAAAAAAAAAAAAAAAAAAAAGAAAATTAAAAAATAAAAAGTGAAAGGTCGCCGTTGGGCGTGGAGTGCAAACCACCAGCAGCATGATGAGGTGGGAGAGAACGGTCCATCATCTCAGAGTTTGCACGTGTTTTTACACATTGAGTAGGCAGAAGGGGGAAGAAAGATGTAAGCTATTGAAAATAATTTACAGTAGTTACAGACAAAGGGGTGGGAGAAGGCGAAGCGGAGGCAGCTCGGGTGGGCACAGAGTCCTCCTGCAGGCTAGCTGTGGGCAGCAGCCTGGAAAGCCCATGCGCCAGTGAGTTGCCGAGGCTCCTGGTTCGATGGCACCCAGCTGAAGTAATCTGCGAAAACAGCCACCTGGAAGTTAACCCGAAGTTCCAAGGGCCACACAGGGAGGTGAGTAGCCAGTAGCAGACTAATAGTTCTGTCTCTCTCTCTCTCACGCTCCAGCCACTGCAGTTTAATTCAGAACATCTCAGAATTTTCTCCTTGTCGGTGTCCTGCCACTGGGTCGAGCTGATCTCTTCCTGACTGAGCCACAGATAAAGTGGTTTTAAAGACAAATTGTCTGCTCGCTGGGGGACTGATGCAAACACTTTATTTACCAAGTACCCTCTCTCTCCAGAGGCAGGGATGTCTTCACACAGTTTAAAATTTTGCAGGAGAGCGAATGGGGGGGAACCTGGGAGCTTCTGACTGTGATTACAGTGGATATTCACGGAGAGGGACCCTGTCGGTATGGTTCGAAGTAGTAAGGGGAAGGTTTATGGAACAAGAGGTTTAAGTAAACTTTTCAGATTTAAGGTGGATGGAAAGTGAAGTATCAAGGCCATTCCAGAAGGACCCAGAGAAGCCAAGGAAATCAGGAATTGAGATTTTGGCAGTTGTGAGGAGTGGCTGTCCCAGACCCAGCACCTTTCTAGTACTTTCCTTTGGGCCTATTTTTATGTTTGTTTGTTTGTTTTTTTTCTTTTTGACTCCCTCAAAATATACAACTCAACACTAAACTTTATTCCTCAAGTAGCCTAGCTAGTGCCGTGTGCCACTAAAATGGAATCGTAGCCCGATTTTCTCAAAATTCATGGGAAAAAAAAAAAAATCAAGAAATGATAAGATTCTAAGTAAGTTAAATCATTTCTCATGTAAACTTTTCGTAAACATTTGGTACCCACTGTTGGATATTTACATTGAGTTCAAGGGTAATGTGATGTCCGATCTGGCAAAAATGTAATTATTTAAAGTGCGATGGAACAATAGGAGCTTTCAAAAAGCAGAGAGACTCCCATGAAAGTTCTGCCTTGATGGGTGCGAGGTTCCCTCGTGGGTGCAGGCTGGCCTCTGGGGTTATGCTCTTGAAAGAAATGCATCCCGTGTCATTTATGGTCTTTATGTGGCTTCACTCGTTATTATAGGAAACGAAATAACCGAATTCTCTATCATAAGGCTCATCCCACCCAAAGACCAGAGACCTGAGTTCTATTTGTTACTAAGCAGGGCCTGCCTGGGGGCCTCCTGGACTGGAAGTTCTCATAAGAACAAGAAGTTGCTGGGGGCAGGGGTGGGGGAGGAGTCTGGGAGGAGGAAGAAGGTGACCCTGGGGACTTGGTTACTGAGCTGGGAAAGGCCTTAAAAGCCAGGAAGAGGTTTGCATCTGACAGGGTACCATGAAAGACGAGTTCCAGCCCTAAAATGTATATAATTTCTCACTTCTCAGGGGCAGCCACTGTCCTCTTTTAATTGCTGCTTTTAGCTTTTATCTCCCAGTCTCCTAAACCTGATCTGTTGCTACTACTGGAATTTTCAAACTGGATTCTCGTTTCAGAAGTAAAGAATTCGCTCTCACCCGTACACCCCAGTCCCTCCCACCATCCGATACCTGTTCTATCATGATACTGGTTAGGGCAGGTTTCTTTGTTTACCGGTGGTGACCATATAAATGTTGCCGACTGTGACCTAGGTAGTGTACTATGATTACTGTCGCTGTGCAACTCTTTTTTCTATCTTTTTTGGTTTGTTTGCTTAAATATTCCCCAACTCTTCCTCTAAAGTACCCATCCTGGGCTCTCCTGCCGTGGCCCTGGGAGTTCCCTTCTCTCTGATATCGGAGTCCCTGTTGGATGGTGTCCCTCTCTTTTTTAGTTTCTGGCATTTTCTGGTTTAATGGTACTGGTTTACTCTGTCCGATTTATTTCCCTAAATAAATAGCATCTACTAAGTTGATTTCATAACCATGGATTGCGTGACTTGCATTTTGAAAAATACTGAGATAGATTACCACTTAAAGTGATGCTATACCATTGCTGGGGTGAATTCCCTCCCTCCCTCCCTCCCTCTCTCCCTCCCTCCCTCCCTCTCTCTCTCCCTCTCTCTCTGCCCCCCATGAAGCTCTTCAGAAAGAACAAACGACGAGTCAGAAATCACAGGTGTCTATACCACCAGCTCTCACTGTGTTGAAATGGGTGGTGGGTGCTCTGAGGGCAGTGCAGGATGCACGGGTGTGTGCTGGGGTAGCTTAGGGAAGGGTGCTCCATACTGAGGGCTTAGCGCGTGCTCACCTGTTGTTTGGATACCTGCCTGAGACACAAGCCATTTTACTTAGTCTTTTGGATAAATTATTAAATAATGTGGGGAATAAGGACCTTCACCCCTCCCTTCTCATTCCTTGGCTAAGGGGCAGGATTGGGTACCATGTGGCTGACACACAGCATGATGCCCAAGTCCTCGAGGACCTTGCTGGCTCGTTTCACAGGAGGCCATGGGTCCCTGTAGTCCAGTGTGCACTCGTTCTCTGGATGTCCTTCTGTGTCCTCTGTACTTTGCCTTCTGGTTGCTGATGTAGCCCTTAAAGCCGAAATGCATGTACTTTTAGTAAGTGTACTCAGCCATGGGATTCTGCAGACTCAACTCATGCTGTTCTGCTGGGATGCTTTTTGTGGTCTTCACATGACTGCTGCACATACTCTGGGGGTGAGCTGGGAGGAGAGGATACTAGGGTTTCTTATTGTCTTTCCCCCACTGAACAGGAGACCCTCAACTGCATTTCTTTCAGTCCCCTTGGTTGGTTATTTTGGGAGATATAACCCTTAATGAACTGAAACTTTGTCACTCTACACTCTGGTTGAACCACGTAGACCTGGCTGAGTCGAGAGAGCTGTCTACGGCGCTCAGCTTCAGAACAGTTGTGCTCATGCATCTGCTTCAGAACAGCTGTGCTCACGCATCTGCTTCCTTGCTAACCTCTGCGGGCGGGTGGGGGGAAGCTTATGAAGCAATTGCAGAACCCCGTCAAGAGGAGGGCGTGGCTGCAGCGCTGAGCGTGGGATGGAAGGAATGGAGTGAGGGCTGGGGTTGCTGAGTCGTACAGGTGAAGGTCAGATCTTTGTAGATAGATACAGCTCCTGGAGTTGGAGCTGTCCACAGGATGTTGAGGTCAGGTTTAGATGTTGGTTCCATTGTCCTGGTTCAGTCTTCATTGTACTGGAAGAGGTCAAGAGCAGAGGCCGGGACACAGGTTAGGTCTGTCCAGGGTAGCCTAGGATAGGACTGGAGCATCCAGAAGGTGGATGGAGTGATTAGGCACCTCCACCTGGTCTCACAGGGCTCCATCCAGTGAAGGGCAGAGCGTGCATTCTCGCAGCGGCAGGTAGAGTGTGGAGGCCGTGTGTGTAACGGGGAGATTCAGTTGCAGAAATCAAGGAACATATAAAGTTTCAGTTGGTGAATATTTTCACTTGATTAATATTATAATTCCCAGCGCTAATCAAAGTCCAACCGGCACGAGGACATATACAGCATGTTTGCTAGTCATGTGACAAAAATGCAGATTGGTGCTAGGTGCTGTAAAAATTCCAATCAGGTCGATTCCTCTGGATAGCGATCAGTGGATTCTTTTGTCCATTTCTGAGCAAAGGATTCCTTTCCATTTTTAGCGGTGCATTTTAAGTGTTTTTCTCAGTGGAGGAACGCCTTCTTTGTGTCATCCATCCGTTCCCCTTTTTGCAGCAAAGCCCTGCGGATGAATGAATGATCGCTTTGTGCAGCCCTCAGCCCCTGGCGTGTGTGTCTCCACTGGCGATGTAACAGGTGGAGCCGCCTTTGGTCTGAGTGGTTGCTTACTCTTCTGAGGTTATGGCAGTCCTTAGAGGAAGCGTCGAGGGTTTTATCATGCTACCGACGGCCATCAAATCGGTGAAACGTGATTCTGACGGGAGCACCATGGGGAAAGAGCATGGGCTTTGTGGGCAGATAGGCCTGGGTGTGAGGCCCAGCTCCCCCTTCATAAGCTCTCCTTAAGTTTGCTTCTTTCTTCTGGGCCTCAGTTTCCTCCTGAGGGAGGGAGACAGTGAGGCTTTCCTGAGAGCTGGTTGGGGATATGGGGTTGGCTGGCCTGTCATTTCACAGGCGTCCAGGGCTTGGCGGATGCTCCAGTATGTGTTCATTAGCCCATCAGGAGTTTCTCTCTGTCCTGCTGGTGATTAAGGCCGTCACCATGCAGGGGCCTGGGATGGGCCAGTGTGTTAAAAGCACCTCTTACTGTCTCCACCGTTAGGCTATGGGAGAAAACAACGTAAATTATTCAGATGAGAGAAAACACGAACTTCTGTGCAGTATCACAGAGAGGCAAGTACAGTTTGCTGGGATGGGGGTGACATAAGTAATCTTGAGTTACAGAATAAAAATAAAATTCCTCTAACGCATCAGGGGTGGGATGGAAATGAGGCAAAATATTGCCTCTTTATTTAAAGAGTTGAGCTACAGTTTTTTTGTTTCTTTTTTTAACTTTTAAGTACTAGATCACGTCATTTGGCGATGGTGTTTACTCTGGTTTCCTGATTGTGTGTCCAAATAATTGTAATTTGTATGAAGAAGTTCTGTTTCTCTTTCTAGCCAGTGTTATACATGTACCATGTGACTAGTGTTATAAATACATATATACAAACATATACAAACATGCTATATATGTATTTAGATTGAATGTAGCTAATATGAATAGTGGAAAAATGTCCCTCACCTGTCCTCAATTTCTAAATTTCAAATCAAACACGTGAAATAATCTTAGAATCCATGCCTGTGGCTCAGCTCTTGCATTCCAGGCTGCCGTCTGACGAAACTCATGGAAGCTGTGAAAACAGTACTGCCCTATTTTGTGAAAGCAAGTAGGAGGTTATTATGGTCATGGCAAATTTCAGATAAATGTGATGCTAGCAGGCGACTGTTTTGTCTTCTTTTTCACATTTCTAACGGAATTTGAACTTTTAAATCCGGATTCTAATATATGTCTATAACTCTGCTCCGTTTTCAGAAGGAATGTCTTGTATCTTCTTGTTGGGGTGTTTCGGGAGCCGATATTGATGGATTCCTTTGTCTGACATGTTATAGCTTGGCAAATGGGCTCAAACATATTGTAAACCTCAAATGTTTTCTAAGTGGAGTTTAAAACTCAAGCTATGTAAAAGGAGTTTTGGGAATCTTACCTTGTACTCTGTTCTGCAGAAACAACCACATTTAATATATTTCTCATTACTGGCTTAACCAAGTCTGTGTGTTCAGGAAAAGATTTTTCCACTTAGCATTTTGATGCCAGATACTTAAGGAACATTGCGGCCCAGAGTGAAATGAGAATTTCACATCTCCTGTGCCGTGTGAAAGGAGCTTGAAAATTACAAATCTCACCTTTCATTATTTTTTCTAATTATTTTACTTCTAAGAAGACCTTTAATGTTGGGTGTTGATTATCAAGATGCCAATCAGATTGAAGTAGAGCCTATCCTGACAGCCTCATTTTAACTTAATCACCTCTTTGAAGACCCTTTCTCCAAATACACTATAGTCACATTCTCAGATAGAGGGGATTAGGGCTTCAACATGTGGATTTGTTGGAGCGGGGTGATAGCACACAGTTCAGCCCATAACAATGACTTAATTTTATGGCTTTTTGTAAAAATAGACCAATATGCTGTGGATTTTTTGAATCTTTCTTAGAAGAAATGTGAATATTTTTTTTTTTGGTGTTTTAGGATTTCATTATTTGATTTCTCTAAGCATTTGTTGAGAATTTAAATGTCCCTTGACTAAACAATACAGATACACTATTAATGGCCTTGTATATCCAAGGAGCCTAATGTACTTGTCTTGATTGAGTGAAACAATGCAGATTCTTTCTGAGAAGCCTTACATCCGGCTGTGTAATTTCGCAAATGGAAAATGACGGAAGAGGAAGCATTTGCTCAGGGAAAAGGTGAACGATTAAAAGAGTTACGTGAAGACAGAGTGTCCCTCTAAACATTTACCGAAGGCGGAGGGACGCTGACAACTGACGTTACCTTAGGCGGAGTTCTTTGGGTTCTTTGAAGAGAGATACCTGCTGGGCTCTGAGAACCTGAACATGGGGTCCGGGTGGCACGTTCCTTAGGCACCTGTGACATGAAGTGAGCTGGGACAAGAGCATGGCTTTTCCAGAGAGGAGCGCACCTGGGATGCACTTCCCTGGGAGTCTAGGTAAAGTAGCTCACCTTTCTCCTTGCCACCTGGCAGTGGAAAATTACCGCTGGTGGCAGCCAGGACTTCCGCACAGTCCTCAGAACTGCTTATGCCCTTGAGTTTTCCAGCTTTATCTCTCCTTCCCTGTTTAGCGTATTCTCCTAATTGAGATGTCTCGCAGTTAAGGAATTAATGCCATTCGGTAAGACTTTTCCTTGTGGGGGAGGAGGTTTTACCTTCCTGGAGCATTTTAAAACTCTGCTAATTCATCCGTAGTCATTTTATATTATCTCAGGATTCTTGAGCTAGTAATTAATTCCTCTCTAACATAGTTGACCTAGTTTACTTCCTTCTGGAAGGATTTGGTTTAAACCTCAGGGTTGTGAACTTTTATTTAGGAATGAGTCTAAAATGGGCATGGTTGGTTTTCTTAAATGGTCATGCTTTGGGGGATAAAAGAAAATGAATGCTAAAAATGTATGAACACTGTGAAAGGTTCAAATTTGTTTTCTTGAAGAAACAAAATGACATCTGTGAATGGTTCTCTGAAATCGTATAGTGAGGAAGTTTTACTGGGGATAGTAATTTTTTTTCCGTGCAGTTTATCTGAGTAAGGCTCTTTCTAATATTAAATATTGAGTAGAATTGTTAGATTAAGTTTTTGGAGGAAAAGTGGATTTTCTTTTGAGGTTTTATATGGTTTCATTATGTGCCTATTAAAAGAACTTGATAACGATTTAAATGTCAATAGCTGAATGACACAGCATTGTATGTGATGGGGGCCGTATGTTTTAGTTCTGGAATCAGTAAGTCTGTTGACTGCTATTTGCCCTGCCGGCCTGTGCCATTGACCTGCGTGTTTTTGATAAATTTTAAATACTGGTTTAACACCTTTGTTTCTAGTGCTTAAAGGGAGAAAATGAAAAGCACCAGTTATCTGATGACAAAATGCATTTTAGACCTTAGGTAGCTAGATCGCTTTGAATATTTACTTACGAGGAGTGGAGGAGGAGGGCATGGACAGCTGTTTCTGAGAGGGGTACCAGGTGTTCAGGTAGCAGGCTCCTTTGTGAGCTAGCTGGCTGGCTGTCTTTGCATGGTGGCCAGGGCTGGCAGGCACCAAGGCTAGGGCACTGTTTTCATACTGGGGACCTTGGTTCTAATTTCCCTGCCCTAGGGAAATTAGTATAAATTTCTAAGTGTTTGGCTGTGAAAGAACTTGAACTTTGACCTTGTTAGGGAGTTCAGGGTGCGCCTCAACCAGGCAGAGAGATTGGAGTCGAATCTACTTTTATAAACCTCTATAGGGGATTTTATAAGGTTCCTGAGTGTCATTTTCTGGTGACTAACAACTTTGATGTTTTAGAGTTTTTCCTTTGCCAAATGCGCATTCCTCACATGCTCTCTTAAAGTGATTCTTAAAATTATGCCTAGATATGCAGACCCCTGGGACGGGGAGGCCGGCCGTCGAGGGAAAGGAACTGCTGCTTGTGCTCTGGAGGACCAAGTGGGGGGGGGGCGGGGCGGGGGGAGTGGGAGGTGGGGAACTGAGGACCGGTCTCCAGATTTCCAGGTCCCTTTGCCCACCCTCTTCTCCTCCTGTTTATAATTTGATGTTTCCTGCATTGCGTTTTGCTTCTAGAGGTCAGGGATGAGTTGTGGTGAATCAACAATTTAAATTTCCGGTGCAGTCAGTGCTCAAATAATGGTTGCTAAATATGAGGGTCTAGAATCAGTGTGAAAATACAGAAATCACTGGGGCATGGCAGTTTACGGGGTGGTGGTGAAAGCTGAAACGGTAGACTGGCGACTAGACTCACTGTAGCGTGGTGTGTGTGTGTGTGTGTATGTGTGTACATGTGTGTATAAGGGGGCAGCCTAGACAAGGCTTCCTCGTAATTTCAGTAGTACTGGACATATAGGGTCAAGTGTTAATAGAAATTTAATTGACTGGAGTTTGAAATCCGTCAGGTTAGAGAGCACAGAGGAGGCTGTGCGAAAGGGCAGAGGGGGGACAATGCTCAAGGGACAGCCTCAGGCTGCTGTGACCTGGACCTCTGAGTGAGTGTTCCTGGTCCTGGTCAGCGCAGAGACTGGTTACTGCAGGAGGCGGGTGATTCAAATATGTTATTCCCATATTTGATGAAATTGAGTATCAAAGAGTCAATGCCATAGGATAGAAGGAATCAACGAGATTCGGTAAATGTTGGAAGACATAAAAAGAATCTGTTGTGGCATAAAGTGGTTCTACCTTTTTCATGAAGACAATTTAATTTCTTAGTATGGAGAGTATTATAAATGCTCTTTGGAAAAAGAAGAAGAAATAAAACAACAACCCAGGTGTGATAGAAAATTAAACCAAAGTGGAAATATTCCCCACTCCCGCCACCCCGGCCCCCTTCGGTAACGTGTCGGTGTGTTTTTCCCCGCAGAGTGGTTCTCGATGGCGGTATGGGGAAGCCGCAAGGCCATGGAGCAGAGGAACTGAGGCAGACACTGAGGATCTGTTCCATTTTTCTTCTGTGTCCTGGTCACTGTTCCCAGCCTTGCCGGCTCAGAGAGGGCGGGAAATATTCAAGGCTGGGAAAGTGGAAGGAAGGAGGGGCGGTTAGGGTTGGGAATGCAGATTTGAGGTCCCCTGCATGTAGACATGCTGTTGGCTCTTCTCTCATATTTGCATCCAGGTTTTCCCTGGGGAGAGGGGACTGAACTGTTCCTGCAGGTGACATCAGTGCAGCCCAGTTGCCAATGGGAAATCTAAGGACCGGTGCAAGCTGCCTGGTCTACTCTGCGATACCCCCTTGTTTGTTTTAATGGAACACTGTTTCCAAACGTTGTCATGCTTCAGAATCACTTGGGACCCTGTAAACACGGCTTGTTGGCCCCTGGCCCCAGGGAGCCTCATTCTGAAGGTCTGTGTGAAGCCCGAGGATTTAGCATCTCACTAGGTGGGTAGGTGATGCCAGCGCTGGTAGTCAAGGGTCCCACATGCTGAGAGCCACTGTCCTTCCCATTAAGAATTCTGGAAAAATTGATACTCCAAGAAGATGCTCCATGCTGGTCCCGCGGCTTCTTAACACACCTTCCTGCATAGAATCTTGCAGGGGACCAGTCGCCATCCAGTGTGGGAGAAGCATGCATTGCCATACGGGTATCAGTGTTCCATGACTGTGAGCAGCCATTTGAAGGGCAGCTGATTCTTTTCCTGTGCCCTCAGGGTTTTGGGGGCAGAGGAGACCAAATGTGCAGGTCCAGGTCATGGAAGGGGTCTGGCTCCATGGCCCCTTTGGATGGGATGATTATGTCATGGGTTTTATCATCCTATGGATGAATTGTAAATTCCTGCAATCCCTTATTCGTTAATAATTTTTTAAAAATTACCCTTATAAACCTAACAGGCTCTTTATAAATAAACCTAAAGAAAAGCAGAGGCTTTATAAAAGGTACAGAATGAGTCCCAGGGCTCGTATTAGAAGAGATTTAAATTGGAAGTAGGAAGAGGTTGACATCTGTGTGTCCTGCATGTTAACCACAGGTGCAAAATGAAGTGACAGTCTCAGCTTCCTTTAACACCACCCGAGTCCCAGCCCCCACCTGGAACTGGGAAGCTGCAGTTTTCCAAACACGCAGAAGCTGCTGTCTGGGCAGAGGGTTGGTTAAGACCAAATCGTATTCACCGTACCCAGTTATTCATCACATGTTTATGAGGGATGCCTGTGCTTCAGATGCTGTTCTAATATGGGAGAAGTGTGTGTGCATATGTAGGTAGGAAACCAAGAGGAGTTTTGAAGAGTTTATTTCTTTTTGGAATGTCTTCTTACATTGTGAAATCCCTATTATGACAGTTCAAAAATAATAAAACTTCATAAAGTATTACTGTGAAAGGAATAAATATTTACAAATGTATTTCAGATGGTCTTTCAGAGAATTAGCATACTAACACCATCTAGCACCCTGTCTTAAAAAAGAACACCTTAACATTCTTGGTTTTTTTTTTCCCCCGAAAATGTTCTGTTGGAAGTAACACAACATTTGTAATTTTACTTCAGGCGTTACTTAGTTATAAATACCTTTTGAAGCATCCCATATCCACATAGTAATTGAGATTATTTTGTAGTTTGAAAAAGCTAGAGAGCTTGACTTTGATATTTTAAATTAAAAAAAAAAATCAATTACTGAGACGAACTCCTTTAATTTTATGTATTTCTATGAGGAAACTGAAAAAAAGAATCTAAGAAATGTCTATTTTGCTCTTTAAAAAAGTTCATGATTCAAAACACAAGGCAAAATTCCAATAAGCTAGGAAGTAGAGATTTTCGGTCACTATCTCATTAATGAGCTATTGATGTGAGTCATGTCTTGGTAATAAAATAGCATTGCTGGATAATGAGGCTCAGCTGAAATGTTAAATCTGATCATGCGCATTTTAAGGAAGTAAAGCTATAGAAGCAGTGATACTGCCCAACGTGAGATCAATTTATCTAGCGTTTTATCTCCTTTTAAAAGCGAAGCCAGTGATAATGAACATTATCCATCCTGATAGTTGGTAGATCAATTAGAAATGAACTTCACTCACACTTTGCCGCTTTCAGCCTCAGAGATGAAGGAGGGGAGGGAGGGGTTCAGAGTGAGGGGTTGCTTTGTGGGCCCCATGGCCCACAGTTGGCACGAGTCTCATTATCCTTGTCACCCCCAAGATCTGCTGTCGTGTGGTTGATGCCAGCAGCTCTCCTAGGTGTGTGGCACTGGGCATTGTGGCTTCTTCAGGTTTCTCATGGGACAGCTCAGTTCTGTTTGCATCTTTTCCCTGGGGAGTTTGGTCTTGACTTGTTCCAGCCGGTGATTTTGCCTTTCTGTGTTGTTTCAGTTTGGCTTTTGTGCCACGTTCAAGCTAACTTCAGCCATTCCTCGATCCAGTGACCACTTGTACTCTCTTGTACAGTCAGTCATTCCCTTCAGCTGTCTCTTAGGCCGATTCTAATGACCAGCCCGTTGTAGAAGTGTTGCTGTTCTTCATAAGGAGAATTTTAAACATCTGCTGTAGATCCAGTTAGTCATCGTGAATCCTTTTTGGAATAGATGTGGAATAAGAATTACAACAAACAGCCTCCCTGGGTACTGTTTACAAGTGCTCTTAATTCATAGCTATTGGTTATTTCATTCATGGTGCTTTGACACTGGTTGCAAGTAAGGAATCATTCTGATGGATGAATAATCTGTGTTTCGCTGTGAGGTAGATGGTGATTGCAATTATTATTCCTGGGCTTTGTCTTAGAGAAGTTACATAATATACATATTGGAAGTGTGTGGTCTCGCATAAATCAGTCTACTTAGACTGAGTTCTTGGCCCTTCAGGTGCACGTCTGCTAAAATCACAACGTCTTGGAGTTGGGAAGGGACATCTGGATCGCTTTTCTCCCCCTGGTGATATTTCTGGCAGGTGGCAGGCCTTTGCTCTTTCTCTGGTTCTAACCAGCCAGCCCTCTGCCTCAGGAGGCCACCTGCTTCATGTTTGACCAGGGTTAACGCCTGGAAGTTCCTTCCTCTTAATAAAGCTCATCTACCTTCCTGAAGTTTTCCCTCCTTGGGGTTGAGATTGGCCCTCTGCAGCCTTATAACATAAAACGACTTTGCTTCTGCCATCCACCCCTTCCTACAGAAAGAATCTGGTCTTATTTTTTTTATTTATGTATTTTTAAACCAGGTTAAACATTCCTAAGTCTTCACGTGATGTCTGTTTGTTTATTAACTATCCTGGCTACTTAAAAACAAATGTTTTGAGTTGTTAATACATTCAAATGGGTTTAAATTAAAAGTGTAAAGAAGGCCATGCAGTGTGAAGTCTCATTTTCTGTACCTGTCTGTCTGTCTGTCTGTCTGTCGCAAGCACCTCTGTCCCTAGCCAACTGGTTCTTGTCCTCTGAGTCAACCAGTGGTACCAATTTCTTGTGTCCTTATAGAGTTTCCTTTATGTACATGCAAACAAATATTTGTGTGCGTAAACAAATACATGCACACATCTCCTTCCTTCTCCTTTTTATATAAAGGGTGATGTACCCGACGGAGTGTTCTCCAACTAGCTTTTTCATGTGACGGTGTATCTTGGATTTTCAAACCTGTACGTAAAGAACATCCTCATTTTTTCTTAAGGTTGCTTAGTGTTCTGATGTTTGGATTTTGTTCTCTCGGCTTAAAAAACAAAATGAAACAACCACCACCTCCCTCCTGAGTAAGTCATGCCACTTGGGTTTGAACACAATGTTGGCCCAGGGCACGGTATGATAACATTCCTGCTCTGGACTTTGACTAATACAAGTGGTTTACAGTGTCATAATGTTGAGTCATAGTGAGCTTGAGATAAAATACAACCCCGAAGGTCCTCCCCTGCCCCCGGCCTTTGATGCTCTCCCACCCTGTTTCTTCAGTCCAACTCTTCGGCCTGGAATCTGGCAGCTCGTGCACACGGCACTGTAAAACCATCCCGTGAGATTTGGCCCATCACCCATTTCGATAAAATCTTTTTGGATTCTCATCCACTCGTCTGACATTTTATCCAGTTGTGTATATCAACTACAAATTGGATTAGCCTCCCATCAATATCCCCATTTAGATTTTCCTGGCTCACAGTGTTGCCCCAGATAGAGCTAACTCCCTGGAGTTTCCTGAGGATCATTCTTTGGATAGGAGTTGGCAGCTGAGTCCTATCTAACTTTTCTGTTGGTTCACCTTCATGTCAGCATCTTCTCTGGAAGAATAGAAGGTGGTTTGGCCAAAGTCCATATATATTTAATAGGCAGCATGCCTTGGAGCTACTGAACTTAATCAGAAAAGTAAGTAAGTTTGCATGTCTCATTCTTTAGCAAACCTTAGCTCTAGATTGTTTTCCTTTTCTAAATGCTCACAAAATGTTTAGTAATTCACTCTAAAACTTTGCCTTGGATTGATGTCATTTTTTCACTCAGTTATTCATTCCCCCTGAAACGTTGAGTGCCCTGCTCTTTGCTAGAGTTTAGGAAAACTGTGCTGAGTGAGCTAAAAGATTGCTCTGTGGCTCTCTGGCCTTGAGCAGTTGCACATGAACCATTAATCTTGTCACTCCCCGTGATCTGGTTTCATCTTTAGGCATGATAACTAATTCAAAAAGCAATGACATTAAAGGGCGAGAGGAGAAATAAAGGGCAGTGTGGGAGCTTATTGTAGGAGGACTTATCCAGTCTAGGAGCCCTGGAAAGACGTTTTCAGAAAATGTGATGTTTAAGCCGACCCCTGAAGCAGCTATCCCCAACCTTTTTGGCACCAGGGACAGTGCTCCTATGAGAATCTAATGCCTGATGATCTGAGGTGAGGCTGAGGCGGTGATGCCAGGGGTGGCGAGCGGTGATGCCAGGGGTGGCGAGCGGCTATGAATACAGATGAAGCTTTCCTGGCTGGCCGCTTGCCTCCTGCTGTGCAGCCCGGTTCCTAACAGGCCATGGACCCGGAATTTGTTTGCAATCTATTAGTTGCGTTGCACTGAGGACAGAGCCTGGGAATGGAAGGGGGGCAGGCCAACTGAAGCGCAGGAAGTAGAAGCCTCGAGAGGGTTCTGTCTGCTCCTATTCTCTGAATTTGGGAAGCAGCGTTAGGAGTCGTCCTGTTGTGCACATGAGCACGGCATGTGTTCGAATAATCTAACTAAGCCTTTGTTCTCAGTACACGCTCACCACGCAGCCTTCTGATTGGTTGTGAATTGCATCTGTTTGGCTTGCCCACAGAGTGACTGTGCCAGTCCTTGGCCCTTCAGAGCCACACAGCAGGCCGTTTTCACATTGTAAAATCTAAAACTTGGCCCTGGAATGAATGATTAGCTTTGTTCATGTGCGTCTTCTCTAAGATACTGGGAGCCCTTGGCACACTGACATGAATCACGCTTCTGATCCCACTTGGTGAGATTCGGGTCTGGGACCACAGACTCCGCCCCAGAGAGTGTCTCTAGGGCCCTGGTCAGTCCCTCTGACACCCAGACCTCTTCCACTTCCTCCTTATCATACTGCACATTCCACCCAGAAACCTGGCGAGAGGTCTGAGTTATGAATGCCATGAAAACTATATTAGAATTTAGATCTTGAGCTATGATTTTTGGCTTCCAACAAAGTGCCATTGTTTATTATAATCATTTTTAGAACTATAAACACAAGATAATTCTTGTCTTAGTGATCTTGGAGGACTCTAAAAATGTTTCCTGTCTTATGATTAGAAGTTTGAAACAAAAGAACTATTGATAAATGGATTGTTTGAAGACCGTTTATATGGAGTTTTACCAACTCTTCTGGTAAAAAGAGAATTTTTAATTAGTGGAAGAGAGTGACTAGGTCCTTTAAGCTGGAACTCTTGCCAACTCATTCAGTTTCATGGACACCATTCAATGGCGTCTTTCTCTCCCCTTATAATCACTGAATTAACTGTGGATTCTTGGCTTTCGAGGATTTAACATTTCTAACTGGGAGGCACTCTAAAAATCTGTCTGCACGTGGACGAATCTGCTTTCTTGTGTGTTAGACGTGAGGCCCGTGGGGGTGCACGTGTCCCTTAGGATATGACTGACACTGCTAACTCCTCAACCTACCACTGACCCCTAAGCCCGCGTGCTCGCCCATGCCTTCCTCAGGAATGTATTTTCTAGGCGAGATGACATAGAACAGTGTCATCGGCGAAGGACTTGGAATGACCACCTGGGAAGCTATGGCACCACTCTATTAAAAAGTCAGCAAACACGTAATGTTGTCATTGAAAGACACGTAATGTTGTCATGGAAAGAAATGTAATACTAGCATTTTTATAACATGGATCAAAACAATATTTAGTTGTCGGGGTGGAGGGGGAGGTGTGAGAGAACCTGTGTGATTGATTCAGTGCCGGCCGTGTGGAACAGGCACCGAAGTCCTCACTTAATTCATCTATAGATGCTCGGAGCTGCCACAGAGTGATGTATGACAAAATCAGCGTTATCATAGGCTAACTGATAGACACGAGAGTTAAGTTCCTGTGGCATCTCATCAACGTTACCATGAAACGTGATTGAATGAAACAGTGTTATCTGAGGATCTGCTGTATTGGAATTGGCAGAAATCTTATGGGTGCTCTCTTGGGATTTTGTCGGAATCAGGACTTTCCTCCCGTTGTGGGGCTGGTCTGTCTTCACAGGGCTCCCTCCAGGCTGTCTTCTAGGTGGTCAGCCACTCCCATTCTTCATCTGAGTTTAGTTCTCTTTTCCTACGAGCCCTTTCCCGCTGAATGTTTTCCAATATGTCAATAATTCTCTCAGAGGGACCAAGAATGAACTCTTGTTGGAATTTTACCTCTGCCCTTGCCTCTTGGATACTTTTTCTGTGACTACTGTGCAAGTCTTAGCAACCTTGTTTATGATATTGGCCTGTACTGGACTTAGCTAAACTCCCAGATCTTTGTCACACTCTATTAAGTCACCATCACCATCACCACCACCACCACCACCACCATCACCATCACCACTGTTTCTGTTTGTATAATGAGTTTTAAAATGACTTGGTGCAGGAAGGCTGAACTACACTTTATAGTATTTGCTTTAACAGACTTTACAGCTATTATTTTATAGGCACTTAATTTGCATGCCGATCTTTAATATTTCAGAAGAAGTCTTGACCCCAGAACATGTGGTTACAGTAAAACCTGTCTCACTGCCAGATAACTGAATTCCTTAGTTTAACTCGTTTCAGTTATAACTGGGTTGGGAATAGGGGCTCCTCCTTCCTTCCCTCCCTCCCTTCTTTCTTATCTTCCTTTCACAAGAGTGTACTCATATCCCACCGCATTCTTGCATGGAGGTGCTGCCCCCTGAGCAGCACTATCCAATAGAACTTTCTGTGATCATGGACTGTGAGGTTGTCGAGCCCTGGAAATGTGGTTGGTGTTACCAAGGGACTGAATTTTAATCGATTTTAATTAAATTTAAATAGCCTAATGTAGCTAGTGGCTACCATATTGGACAGTGCAGCCATAGAGCTCAGTTGAGAAAATGAGACTTACCTACAATGAAAAAAAAGGCTACAGTGATTTACTATTTAAGTGCCAGAATAAATGACCAGTCTGAAGGGAGGCCCAGAGGAAGGCACCGGGCATCCCCCACGGGGTGTCCATTGCTGACCTCTGTACTGACCTCTGGTTTCTGACTTCCAACTGCCTCTTGGACGTCTCTGTCTACACACTGGGGAGATAACCTCAGATCAAGAAGCTCAAGTTCTTTTATTTTCCGTAGCCTCAAACCTACTGTTCTTCCTTGATTTTCTATCATCTAATATCATCAGCACCCACAAACGCTGAAACCGGAAACTTGAGTTGATGTCTTCTCCTTTTCCTTGCAGAGCAGAGCCAGTCTGTCACCAAGCCATCCTGGGCCCCCCCTCCCCCAAGGAATAGCTTTGGAACCAATCCCGTGTTCTCCATCTGCCAGACAGTGTAGCCGAGCACGTAATTAGTGTCCCTACCCTCTCTGGACTTGTCCCCCCTTCAGTTTGCTGTCACCAGTGAGCCTGTCTATTCACCTGCTCGAACATGTGCGCCCTGCACAGCACGGAGGATGAAGCTAGGCCCCGGCAGCTCTCCCCACTCCCACCCTGCTGCACAGCGACTCTCCATTTTGAGGTGTCCTCATGCTGCTTCCTTTGCCTGAAAGCTCGTTCCTCCCTCTTCCTCATTCTTCAAGGCCTGACTCAAATGTCCACTCATCTGGGGTTTTCCCCAGCTTTCTGGCCTATTTCCCTTATCCCACCCCACCCCTCGCAGGTACATTAATTTCTTCCTCTTCTGAGTTTCTGCACAATACCATCCATTGCTGTTATTAAACTTACTCTATCATCTTGTAATTACGCGTGTATGTGTGCGTGTCTGCTCCCCTGATACGCAGAAAGTAAATTCCTGGATTTCTGCCTTCTTGAGGCCTTGTACTGCTTTCAGCACAGGGTCAGGGCCTGCGGTTGAGTAAGTGCATGGACCCGAGCGGACCCCTGGGAATGAGTAGGAGCTGTGTGGGAAGGTGCAGGGAAGAGGGGAGTGTGTTGCCGTGAGGAGCACAGGTCGTTGGGGAGTAAAGCAGGACTTGGTGAATCTTTGGTGCCAGGCCAGGGCATTTCAGTTTGATCCTTCTGTCCACGGGGAAGTCCCTCTGGAGCAGTGGGACATTTTAGAGAGATCGGACTAAGGAAGTGGCAGGTGAGTTAGGATAAAGAGAGGCTGGCAGCTGTGCAGGGTGGGACACATCGTAGGTGCTCAGCAGCTTCTGGAAGAAGGAACAACTGAGGTTTTATGATAGTCGGTGTTGGATAACATGAATGAGGCTGTGGAATGAGGAAGGGATGGATTTAGAGTTGTTTTAAAGGCAAATGGAAGTGTCACAGCTGATCTCTAATGTTAATCGTCATCGTTTCTGGAATTTAAAAAAAAAAATTCATGCTTAAGGTCATGTATCCCAAGTTTTCTGATGTTTTCTCCATTTCAGATATTGACTATACTTATAGGGCATCAGATGCCAGGCTTCTTAAAAATGTTACAGCCGTTGCACTTACACTGAGCAAATCATCAAGTTCTGTTAATTCTGCCTTAAAAATACCATGCTTTTTACATGATAGAAAACACAGACCATACTCTTTGACTCTCTGGTGTCTTTTCCTTGTATAGAAATATGGACCCTAATATGTAGGAAAATCTCAACTTAGCAAGAGAGAAATTAGACTTCAATTATTATACTGGATTCTCCAGGTGTATTAGTTATCCACTGCTGTAAATAAATTATCCCCAAACTTAGCAGCTTAAAACAATAAACATTTATTTTCTCATAGTTGCTGTGAGTCAAGAAATCAAAAATGGCTTAGCTGGGGTGGTTCTGACACATCATTACTGGGATATAGCAGGAAAAGCTTTCTCATGAGGTTGTGTCAAGGTGCCAGCCAGGGCTGCTGTCATCAGAAGGCTTGACTGGGCTGCAGGACCCAGTTCCTCACCACGTCGACCTCTCCTCTCATAGGGCTGCTTGAGTGTCCTCACGACATGGCAGCAGCTGGCTTCCATTAGAGAAATGTGTGTGTATGTGTGTGTGTGTGTGTGTGTGTGTGAGAGAGAGAGAGAGAGAGAGAGAGAGAGAGAGAGAGAGAGAGAGAAGCCGTAATGCCTTTCATGACCTAATCTTCAAAGTCACACACCATCACCACCTCCACATTCTGTTTATTAGAAAGAAGTCGCTAAGTCTCAGGTAAGGAAGGAGAAATTCAGCCCCACCTCTTGAGGAATATCAAGAGCTTGCAGACATATTCTAAAACCACACAACATAATTTCTGGAAATCAGTCACCTTGAGCATTAAAATGATTGATTCTTGCTCTTCCTATTTGTTAACTTTTCCATTTGGCATAATAATAGCTGTGATCTAGCAAAGGTTGAGAGATTCAGGTTGCGCAGAATCCTATGTTTCTGCAGTTTTTTCCAGTACTCACATCCTTGGGACTTCCACTTGTTTAGAATAACACATGTCAGGCTGATAGTGGTGACCAGCTACAGTGGGTGGGCCTGGGGTTGGGCTGTTCGTTGTCATCACCGTTAGCTGAGCTTGAGCTGGATGTTTTCCATTTTATATCTTGGTTCTCACCACACACATCTTATGTCTCTATTCCACGCCTGTATTATAAGTATATTTTAGGTATGTGTACGTCTAATCTCCACAGTTGATCATAAGCCCTTGAGGGACAGAGAAAAATGCATCTTATTGACTTTTGTGCTCTTCCTTTCTGCTAGCACGTGTCTTGAACATAATAGTCACCAGTATGTTTTTGTTGAATGTGTAATTAGAAGGTGAGAGTGGAGAACTGAGAGAGAAGAGTTGGGAGGGGTGGCAGCAGCGTTAGATCGAGTAGCCCATCAAGCGAGTGAAGAAGGGTAAAGGTTTGGAGAGTAGGAATTGGGGTGGAAAAGGCAGAAGACCAAGAGGTCAGGGTATAGGATATAGCAGTAGTTGGAGATGACTAGAATGTGGGACGGTAGGATGGTGTAGGAGATTTTAAAAAATGTATAGAATAGCATCTTGTCTTGTACTTGGGGCAAGGGAAGGCAGGAATGGGAAGATTAATGATATCTACTGTGTAGCAGATACAGTATGGATACTTTTTTACTTGTTTTTTTTTTTTGTTTGTTTGTTTTAAAGCAACTGAAGTTAATTGACATACATGTAGCTTAGATATTTCAGCGGCACAAAAAATAGTGATCATCTCATTTAACCCAGGGAGTGTTTACCGTGAGCCTGCCCATATTATGGGCGATAGTTAGGAGATAAAAATACTGTAGAATATGGAAAGTAAATACATAAATTGATTCAGAGGAGAATGATCAAGATGTACAAGTTCCTGACTTAAGACTTCCTTGTCTACATGGACAGCTGGTATATGTGACACCTGGGATCATAGTAGATCCTTCTGGAGAAAGAACACTATCTCCCAACCCAGATATCATCTTTTTTTTTTTGAGATGGGGGAGATCAGCTGCCATTGAGAAGAATATGGATTAAATATAGAGTTACCTACACTAGGCAGATTCCTAAGGGAAAAGGTAAATTTTAATATCTCGTTTTTAGTTGGAATTTGAGATTTATTTTACCATAGGATCAAGTTTGATAGATTATATAATAGGCTTTGTGGGTGGGTGTGGGAATCTGATAACCACTTATACATGGGTTGTATGAGGAGTCTAGTCTGCGGGGTGGCAAACAACTATCTTACAAACGAGCCTTCAGAATTCCGCCTGTTTATAAGTTGGGACTTTCTTTATGCCACTCATGGCTTAGGCACCCTATCTTGTTTTTATGCCTTGATGAAGAATTAGAAAATTAAGGCGGAAAAGAAAAACGCATGTCAAGTGCAGAGAATCATTTCTGTTACATAATAACAATGCAGAACAACAGAGTAATAGCAGAGAGACAGAAAGCTATGAGAGCGAATGTCTGTGGTTCTTCAGCCGCACCTCTTCTCTGCTGCGCCTTCTCCACATTGTACAGTTCATCTCCGAATAATATTTTCATTGTCATAAGCTACCTTAGTTAAATATTTAATTCTGCCGGAGTCGTAACCAGGAACCAAAATGTAATGCATTTTATGAAAGTAATAAAATGCTTCAGAAAGTACAGTCACTCAGCTTGGGGCCCATTGCATCTGATAAATTGGTCACACACCTGGTCACGTGTTTCCTTACAGAATGACGATGGCTGCTTATCTGTATGCAAGCTTGTTATTTGGAGGAAACAAAGATAAGTTTTTGTGGTATGTCTGAACCCCATGTGTAAAAACTATTTTTATAGAGTAACATTCCTCCTCCCCTGCACTTAACTTCAGAGAGAAGTGGATTTCCTGTAACAGCTGCTTGTAAATAGTAAGCGCTCAATAAAAGCCCCTCTCCCATTCATCTCCCAGCTGTTGCCTGCGTATTACACAAGAGAACCCTTTTCATGTCTGCCAAATAAACAGCTCTCTGCCTTCGTGAGTTGGCTAAAATATAACTTGTAGTTTTGTTTTTCTTGGGACAAAAGGTTTATTCATTTTAGAAATACAGAAGACTGCTTTCTAAACCTACGGTCTTAAATTGTTCTTTTTATTCCCTTTTGTATTTTCTGAAATTTCTACGCAAATTTAGTTTCCAAACAAAAATAATTAATGTTTCAAAAAGGAAAAAGCAGAGAAGTAAAAAGAGGCTATCCATTAGAGGCAATCGTTGTTATCATCATCCTTTCTAGATCTTTTCCTGTGCATATAATTGATATTTAGGTTAAAATGAGATTATATTGTATATGATAAGCTGACTGCTAAAGAAACTTCAATGGGAGTAAACAGTACAAGTCTATTTCCAGGGCACTGTCTGGGCAGGGTCAGTGGGTGATGGTGGAGGGGGCCTGTGAGGTGGGGGATGTGCCCTGTTTCTGCTCTTTTCATGGAGTTTTTCCCTTCTTGGTCTTCAGGATCTTTTCCACTGAGCAGGAGGATAGGGGGAGAATGGAGGGTGGTGAGTGGGAGGGTCTGTGAGTCTGGAAATGCGCACATCATTTCTGCCCCCATCCCACTGTCCAGAACGAAGTCACGTAACTGTACCGAACTGCAAGGAATGCTGGGAAATGTAGTCTAGTCGTGGGTCCAGGCGGACTGGGAAAATAGCTTATTCAACAACTTGCTCACCTCTAACTCAGTTGTATAAACCGTTTTTTGAAACATTCGTTGTTAACGAAATAGTTTCTTTCACACCTATTTCTGTACCCTAAATCTGGTCACCTCTCCGTCTCTACCCACCGTGAAGCCCACTGTCTCTTGCCAGGTGTCTTTCTAATCGGTCTCTCTCCTCTGTTCTCCTGCAGTCCATTCCTCCACAATAACCCAAGCGGCCTTCCAAAAATCGTGGTCAAACTTTGTCACTTTCCAGCTTAAAACTTTCCGAAGGTGGTTGGAATAATGCGCTCTCTGCGCTGCCTGAGGCTGGTCTCTTGGGTCTCTGGCCTCACTATCCTGTGCTGGCCTCTGTCTCCCTCTGCCAGCCCACTAGCTCCCCGCAGGCTTTGGTACTTGCTGTCACCCTGCGCGACCTCTCTGTCCCCCATCACCACCTTCTGTTTCCTTCAGGTTTCAGCGCACGTGCCCCTCTAGAGAACTTGCCCGGCCACCGGCCATGAACACCCTCCCTTCCTCCCTCTGCCTAGTTGCTAATATTTGACTGTCATCTTGTCATCAGAGCACTTAACCACCATCCGAAATGACTGCTTGCTCGTTCGCATTATATATTTATGTTCTGTCTGTCTGTCTTCTAGACTGTGGGTTCCTCGAGGCGGGAATTCCATCTTACATCTGTACCCCCAGATAATGTGTCTGGCACAGGGTGCTGGATACTTAGTAAATAATTATGGAATGAATGAAGGTCTTTACAGATCCTCACACATTTTTAATGGCAGTATTTTAGCCCAGTGCATGGAATTGCTATAGACGTTTAGCTGTCTGCTTTTGAGAGACTTTTAGATTTCTTTCAATTAAAAAAATGCTTTAGTGACTATCCTTTTAGCTGGTTCTTTGGTTTGTTTGTTCACCTCTCTGTGCTTATTTTCATAGGATTAATGCCTAATGAGAATTTGTTTAGTGAAATGGTGTATGTACAAAATGTTAAGTATTCAGTAAAGCATTTAAAATTATTGCCATTATGTATTTCCATTTGCCCTCCAGACTCTCCCGATCCGTTTGCCCATGTAGTGAAAAGACCTTGTATAGTGTCTTCCCGCTAACACCTGCGTGTGGGCTGGTGGGGTGGGGCGTTTACCTCTATGGCTGCATTCCTAGATCTCAGAACAGGTGCTCATGCTTCCTAAATGAATAAACCAGTTTCCATAAACAATTTCAGGTATTCCTTTACTTAAATTTATTTTACTCCTATAAATATTCTCTGATTTTAAAATGGATGCCTTTGGAAAGTAGGTCTGTCTGCTCCGTGTAAAAACATTCACCTAACGTTGATGTAAACCTAGGGGAACCAGGTTCTAGCTGTGCTTATCCTATTCCTTAGAATCCAGACAAGGCTTGGTTGAGCTCCCGTCCAGTTTGTGGGAAGTCCAGAACTCTGCCCAGGATTTCTGAGAAGTCCAAGGGCTATGAGACAAAAGATGGTTTCTTATGAGAATTCTTGTTTTCTGCTCTGTGACTTGTGAATATACCTTGGTTTCCATCCTAGACACAGCCCCTTCTTTAATATTTAGGTTTTCTTTTCCTGACCTAGGTTTTGACTAATCATCTTGGGTAGATGAATTTTATATTAGTTCTCTCTCCCTCTTTAGAGCTTGGGTCCCTGAAGGCTCCATCCCTAGCCATTTTTTCTTCTCACTCTTTTTGGATAACTTCCCAGTGACCTCTAATTGTAACTAATAACTATCAACGATACGTGGATAACTTCCAAGTCTAACCGAGACTGGATGTCTCTCCCATTTATCAATTTTGTCATTTATTTTTTTTCCAACTGGTTGTTTCATAGGCTCCTTGAATTCAACTTAATCCTCTATTTTAATTTATGTTAACAGATAGTGACCCAAACTGAAAACTTGAGAGTTATCCTAGACTCCTGCCTGCCACCTTCCCTAAGCCATCTCATCTATCCTGAATGTCTCAGCCTTAAATACTTCTCTAACTCGTGCGCTTTGGTATGATGCCACCACAGGGTCCTGTGCTGTTGGTCTCCTTGTCACTCTTAGTTGACCACAAACATATTCATGTCATATTTCAAGGCCTTCCTCAATGCTCAGTGTACAGGAGTTGCTTAGAAAATATTGAAATGAATGAATAGCACATGAATAAATGAATGAATGATTTTTGAGATGGTTTGGGATGATTTCCATTTAGCATTATCTTTTTAGTTCTTTTTCCTGTATCTGATGAGTTACATTTGTAGGTCAGCATCAACATTTTGAAATTGTAATGTCGAAGAAATTTTTTACAACATGAAGTTCCTTTCTGTCTCAGGCCACACACACACATGTATAAACTTCAAAGGAAGAATTATTTATTAAATATATGGTACCTCGTTGCCATTGGGCATTTACCTAGGTGGTTTCGTATGTGTGATTGTGTTCTTGGTACAACTGGAAAATATTTCCTTTCAGTGGTAGAAATAATCGACCTGCATGACCTAAGTTGAATTAAACTTGTGCTTCACCTGAATGTTCTAAATTTCTAGGGCCTTAAGAATCTTGAGCCAGAATGTAGCTTTTTGAACTTCTGTATGAGGAAGACTTGCCTCCTTGAATTGGTTTGTTCTGTATCTCAGTATTTGCCTGAAGTGATCCACTGAAGGTCCACTTTTTAAACTTTTTTTTCCTCCTACCTCCAACAGGAAGAGTCACGTATTCTGAGAGTGAAGGTGGTTTCTGGAATTGATCTCGCCAAAAAGGACATCTTCGGAGCCAGGTATGTTTGCTTTGTTGTTTTGTACGCTTTGAGGTTTTCTTGTAGGCTTGTTAACTCAAGCACTTTTCAAGATCAGGCATGCATTAGGATCACCTAGAAGGCCTCTTAAAACAGATATTGCTGGGCCCCACCTGCAGTTTCTGATCCAGTAGCCGATGCTGATGCGGCTGGTCCACGGACCACATTCTGTGCAGGGGCCTAGGCCTCGTATCACATTAGCCATCAGGAGGCTAGTCCTTCACATGGGTTGATTTCGTGAGGAAATTAGATTCTCATGTTTTTGTTTTACACGGCGCAAAAATCCAGTTTGGGAATAAATCTGTGCTCATTTTAATATATTTATTTAAAAAAAATCTCTAGCTTAGGGAAGCATAAAAGTGTCATTTTGTTCCTGGGAGAACAAGATATTCTTTGGCATGTATAATCCGAATTAAGAGATTTGATAATTTGGATGCTTTTGGTGATTTCTGTGGCTTTTACAGAAGTATAAGGAGGGAAGCAGCCTGATATTTCTGGGTGTTTTAGTTTTTTCTTTATGAGTGTTATACTCGATATTCGTATAGTATCTTTAAACCCTTTCTTCCTGTTGGCTCCCTGCATTGTGGTGTGTTACGGGGTGGACTGGTAGCTGGGTGAGGTTAGGGCCACTTAGAACAAGATTTGAACCAGATTTTGAAGAACAAAGACCCTTTGAACTGTAGACATAGAGGAGGCATTAGATGTTCTAGTCCAGCTTTCCCGTTTTCTGGTTGACAAAGCTAAAGTCCAGGTCACATACACCAGTAGTGCTACAACAGCGACTAGTCCAGGCCTCCCGTCTTCTGCCCAGTGCCCTTCCACGTTGGGGACGGTGGGGTTTAACCACAAGGGCCGTGCTGGCTGCTCTGGGAGAGTTGCCTGTTGCTGGAGTCATCTAATTACGACACTGGTTTGTCCTGTGAATCCCCTGCTCTGTTCCCCGTAGTGGCTCCCTGATTTCAGGGCCTCAGCCTGACACGGGAGACCCTTAGTCACGAGGCCTCTTTCTGTCTAGCTCATTTCACCTTCCAGCACACCCAGAAGAAGGTTTTTCTGCTGTTGGTAGGCAGACCTCTTTATTTCCTGTCCTGTCATCACGTGCAGTTTTCACATTGTCCATCAAAGAAATCAGTAAGTTACTGAAACGGCGCCTCGAGAAATGACGAAGAAAATAAAATCGATGCATGTCGAATACCAGTGAAATCTTTTTAAAAATTCCCAAACTTATGTGCGCCCCAAGTGACTAGTTGAGGGTTAGCTAGCTGAGTTATTTCACAGGAAAGCTCACACACAGAGGCGCAGGCATCGGCCTGAGCTGCTGGTGATGTGGGAGGGGGAGCGGATCCCATCTGCAGGCTTTTTTGTATTTGACTGTGAAGCCGCTGGGTGGTTTACCACGCGCCTGTGCTTGTGCTCCAGTATTTCGCTTGTCTCTTACCAAGTGAGAAATTTATTGGGGACGGAGATTCTTACTATACAGTATCTTCGTGCGACTGCCTACCATTCAGAGCAGGAATAAGACTGGGCAGATTGGTTTTCCATCTTACACATTTGCATGCCTACTGGTAAACTGTGCTCTTACGTCAAAGATGCCTGTTGCTTACCCTTTTCTCTTTTCAATGAATTTCGTAGTTTTGAAGGAAGAATTTAGATTTGGAAATTTTCTATGATTTTTAAATTTTGATTGTTTTTGTTGTTTTATCCAAAGCCCTTTGTAAAAAATGAAATGGCTTCAGATTGTATTTTGATTCAGAAAACTGAGGTTAAAATTGATAGTAGAGTTAGGATCTAAATCTTAGAGGAGACAAACAAATCAGAGCTTTGACTTTTTACTATTTATTTGAAAAGCGGTGGGGTCATTTCTCAGCAACAGGGTAGAAAGGAATTACAGATAACACTTCAGGATGTTAATTAGGAAGATATATAGTGTTGCGTTCAATGGACCAAGTGTCAGAAAATGAGTAAGAAGCTTTGAATCCTAGTTCTGCCCTCCATTTTCTTATTTTGGTAAATACGGCCCACATGTTCCTTCCTGCCTGCTTCCTCCGTCCCTCGCCACCTCTCTCACATGTCAGCTTTCTCTGAAGTGCCATAGTGTTTTCAGGACCTGTTTGCCGATGAGTGAGCTAAAACAGGACTGGGTGACAGTGCAGGTTCATGCCATGTTGTGGCATTCCACTCTGCAGTGGCACCGTTTAATCACCTTATTTTCTTGCCCAGTGACCTGCGTTCTCCTCCATGTTATCTTGGGCAAATTCCTTAACACCACCTCTGTCACAGGGTGTTAGTGTTAAACAAGGAGGACAGTTTCCTCGGAACTGGCGTGCTGGAGGCAGGTGGCGTGCTGGCCTCCTGGCAGCTCTCAGGTGCCTTTGAGAGAGCAGACGCGGATGTGGGAGATTTGGTAGTGCGTGTTCTCAGCTCTGCTGGAGCGACAGCCTTTTCTCTGTACCCTTCAGAACCCCAGGCCAGCAAGCACCCCTTCACCCCCAACTGTCACTGAATTGTCCCTCCACTTCTGTCCTTCATTCTCCCGTTGCAGAAAAGGGGCTGCATAGGGACTGGAACTCCTGCCTTAACAAAGGTTATGGTGGAAAAGGAAGTTTTCTGGAGAGAGAGTGTTAATGACTTAAAAGTGGTAGAAATCATATAGTATAGACTTGGATGTGTTGAAAGACAGGATTTATGGTCTCCGGGGCTGCTTCTCCTTTGTCGCAAAGGGGGGTTGCCTGGGTCACGTGGCCTGAGGTGGAGGAGGGTAATGGTGAACGGGACGAGAGGCAAGCGTCTAGGTCAGGGGTTGGGGGACTGGAGCACCACACACCGTGTCTGCTGGGTGGCCTCCTTGCCCCTTGGAGGCTGCCTAAGGCTGCAGCTCAGGGGGCTGGAGTTTGTGAGGCCCTCGTCTCTGGGCCTGCCTCTAAGGGGGATGGCAGTGATTCACCCTTGAGGGGCCTGTACCCGACATGCCCGTCTCCTTTTCCACTCTCTCCGTCCTTGTCCAGCTCTGAAAAAGCAGGAGCACTTTCCAGCTTCCTTCCAGCAAGGTCTGGCTTTATTAAAAGAGCCTTTGTTGAAAGAAGATTCGATAATCGAGCCACTGCTCTTCTTGACCATTCGAGCAGTCGGTCTGTGTGGAAATGGCAGGCACAGAGAAAGACGTTTTCATGTGGTCCCCGCTCTCAGGTCGAAGGAGGCCCGTCATATAATCTGTCATCTAAACAGGGACACGTTTGTCTGCAACAGATGCTAAATCAAATGGGATGTCAGGACATGGGGCGTAAGTGGAAACGGGTCAGCCTGCGTCAGAGACACCTGATCTTTATGATCCATGCTATGAAAAAAATGCTCTGTGATTTTCTAAAAGTCTTTTTTTTTTTCAAAGCTGAGCAAAAGAAAATCTAACTGATTAAAAAAGTAGGCCATGTGTAAATTACCAATAAAACATCAAAAAGGAAGTAAAACTATGTTGAAACACTGCGCACGTAGTGTGCCCATTTCCATTTTGGTTCATGTGTCTTTGTGAGATAAATCATGGTGTAGGGGATCAAGGGCACACCTTTGCCTGGGAAGTTCCTCTTGCACCTGTGCTTCTTCCCCATTCATGTTTCCACCTCAGTGTTTGTGGATAGATTGTCACACTCGCCTTCTGAAGTGATGCACGGCCATCTCCACCCCTCCCCAGTCTCTACTCTGCTGCACAGTGTTTTTGCCGAGGCACAGACCTAATGCACTTGCAGACTACATCAGTCTGCATTCGCCTGGGGAGTAAAGTCCCAGTCTCCTGTTACGACGGAGGCTCAACGTCCCTGTGGAACTCAGTAGGCCAGGCTCTCTGGTCCTGCTCTCCCCCAGCCCACCCCTGGCTGCTGCCCGCTGGTCCACTGCAGCCGATGGCTCGTCGCCCCTGCACGCAGCACGCCCTCCTTTGCCTCTGTCTCTGCTCCTGCATTCCCCTCTGCATTCTGGAGAATGTACCCCGGCCCCATCCTCACCAAAATCTGGGCAACTCCTGCTTCCCCTTCTTTGACACTGAGCTAGCTCAGGCGTCATCTCCTCTAGTACCCAGGGCCACCCCCCAGCCCCCCGGCAGGTCACTGCCTCTCTTTGGCATTCCCCAACATCTGGAAGGACTGTGTGTAGCTCTATCGTTAGAATTATTTCTTTCTCCCAGACTAGATATTTAGCTTCTGATGGCTAGGATTATATTTTATTTATTTATTTTGTTCTCTGGGCCTAGTACATAATAGATTCATTCTCAAGAACTATTTACTGAGAATGTGGAAGGATTGGGTCCTGATCTGCCTCATCTCTTTCTCCTTCCTCCTTTTCCTCCTCCTCCACTGAAAACTCACCGTTCTCTAAATGCTCCCTGAAAAGGGCCAATTCTTGCCCTCGCTTATGTTTCCCTTCGTGCTGGAATTGGCTCACATCCTTTCTGGCCTTCTCACCCACCCCTCCAGACCCAGTTCAGGTGGCCACACCTCTGCTAAGCTCCCCAAACCCCAGCCCCCATCAGCCCCAGCCCAAGAGGACAAAACAGCTCTTGTCCCTGGGCTCAGAGGCTAGCCCTGTCTTATTCCTGTTTGTAAGCCCAGAGATCTCGGCACATGGCAATTGCCCAGTAAATTGACTTGAATTCGATAAGTAGAATCTAATTATGGAACGTGTGGCACAGGGTTGCCTGCTGGAGGAAGGGCCTCTCTTTTCTAACTCTCACATACATGCCATTAGCTCATCGGGCATCTCTCTCACCCCCACCCTGCCATCCAGTGGAGGAGCCTTTTGTAATTCTCACAAAGGCTCTGTGTAGACCAGCAGAGGAGACCGGCCTAGGTCTCGGATAAAAGGCGAGCGTGGAAGAAAGAGGGTTATGGGCAGCAAGTGCAGAGGCTGGTGTCAGAAGGGTCTTGGGGAACCAGTAGCATGGCAGGTGTGTCATGCTTTCTTTTTATCTATTACAGTCAACATACAATATTATGGTAGTTTCAGGTGTATGACATAGTGATCATACATTTATATAACTTATGAAGTGATCACTCCAAAAAGTCTGGTACCCATCTGACACTGTACATAGTTATTACAGTGTTCTTGACTAGATTCCCTGTACTGCACTTTATGACCCCGTGACTTTTTCTAACTGCTAATCTGTACTTCTTAATCCCGTCCCCCTTTTCTCCCAGCACCCCAACCCCCTCCCACCTGGCAACCATGAATTTGTTCTCCGTATCTATGAGTTTGTTTCCGTTTTGTAAATTTTGTTTTTCGGATTCCACGTATAAGTGAGATCATGTCTTTCTCTGACATTTCGCTTAGCATAATATCCTCTAGGCCCATCCACGTTGTCACAAATGGCAGGATTTTTCTTTTTTGTGGCCGAGTAATATTCCATTGTATATATGTACCGCATCTTTTTTATTCATTTTTCTATCAGTGGACACTTACGTTGCTTCCGTATCTTGGCTATTGCAAATAATGCTGCAATGAGCATGGGAGTGCATATGTCTTTCCGAATGGTTTCAGATTCCTTTGGATAAATACACAGAAGTGGAATCACAGGGTCATAGGGTAGTTCTATTTTTAAATTTCTGAGAAGCCTCCACTGTCTTCCATAGACTCATGCTTTCTTAGAATGCGATGTAAGGGAAAGAGGAGAGCGAATCACAGCTTACGTGCCGGGCGTGGTTGGAGCTATTCACACGGGAGCTCATTCCATTCTCTCAGGAGTCTTGTACAGTAGGTGCTATTGTTCTGTCCGTTTTGCAGACAAGGAAACCGAGGCAAAAAAGATGAGACGAGTTGTACAGTCGATACCTCTAGTAAGTTATAGAGCTGTGAACTGAGCGAGGCTCTTAGAGGAAGTTATTTACAGACTGTTTTGAGTGCACACAGGATAGCTGGCCCAGTGCAGGGGACGTGACAGTGTCATTGGATTCTGCCCAAGCTTTGTGAAGAGGGAGCATTTATCTCCATTTTATAGGGGAGAACGTTGAGGTTCAGGGGGATCGTCATCAGCCCAAGAAGAAACAACTCTGTAGTGAGTGCTGGGACCAGACGAGTCCAGATTTATCTGACCGGCCCTCTTTGTGTTGCTAGATTAATACTCTTCTTGAATGACAAAAATTCAGCCCTTGATTGGGCCATTGGACTAGATGACCGTGAGGGTCCTTCTAAAACTGGAGATTTGATGACTAGGTATATTTTAAAAGCAGATTTCAAGCACTGGCCATTATATTTGATGGCACCTAACCGAGTTCTTAGAATCGTGAGTATCATCAAGTATTAGATTTAGAATAGATGGACTTTGCGAAGTAAGATCTTTTTTTTTTTTTTTTAACTTAGAAAATCTTTTCAAGTTTCAAGCTGTATTCTTTTCCAGTTTTGCTTGTATCTCAGGGCATTTAACCTTTTGCCATAGGCTTAAGCAGCAACCGAGTGGGGTCATTTTAATACAAGTTTTAGATCTACCCTCCCAGCCTTCGGCCTCCTCCGACCCGAGTCTTCGTTTGAGGTTACTTGGAATGCATTTGAAGCTGCAAAGCTGCTCCTGAACACTGAGCGACACCGGCTGAGACAAACCAACTCTAGAATTCCGTGCTTTCATGCAGAAGGTTTCGGGGTACTCATTTCACAGTTGCTCCATTATTTTCGTATGTCAGGCTATTCGCATCAAATGATACCTGTTTGGGTCGCTATCATTTTTTCTTTTGGCAGCCGGGGATTTGAAATTTAAAACACACAGGGACTCAAGGGCGTTGGAGGGGTGTGGCAAAAAACCCTTTGTGGTAACTAGCAAGTGATTAAGTCTGATGGAGACACAGCCGTGTAAGAGTGGCTCTGTGGCACCAGCTCACCTCGGTCCCCATCGTCTAGATTCAGCATCCCACCGCATTCGCTTCATCTGTTTATCTTGTTTTTGCTGTAGTATTCAAAAATGAATTACAGAGAGACACCGTGACATTTAGCCCCTAAAGACTTCAGCTTGCATCTCCAAAAAACAAGAACATATTCCTATATAACCACAATCCAGTTTTCACAAAATGAACAATAATTGCCTAATGGACTCTGTTACCTACTCCATTATCTGAATTCCCCCAACTGTCCCGAAGATGCCTTTTACAATTGGGCAGTTTAAATCCGAATTCAATTGAGCGTCTCGTCTTGCATTTAGTTGGTAGGTCTCTGAAGAACCTGTTAATTTGAAACACTTCTCTTTCCCCTTTCTGCGTGACATTGAATTGTCAGTAGGTTGTCTCGTTTTTCACATTTGGCGGTTTCCTGTGGTATCATTTAATGCGCTCTTGTTTCTCGTGGGTTTCCCGTATGTTAGAAGTTGGATCTAAAGCCTTGATCAAATTCAGTTTGAACATCAGGGACAGGAATGCGGATGCTGTTTGCTCAGGAGGGACAAAATGTCGCCTTGTCCCATAATCAATGGCGCTAAAATTGATCCCTGGGTTAATGTGGGGCCATTCTGTTCCCTCCTCTGTCAAACTACATTTTCCCGCAGGTAACCAGCAAGAAATGGGAGAGGCGATATATCGGCTATACACTATACACATGTAAATTCAAAATGGTAATTCACTTTTTCTCATAAGGCAGCGGTCCCCCCAGCCTTTTTGGCGCCAGGGACCGGTGCTCCTATGAAAACCTGACGCCCGATGATCTGAGGTGGAGCTGAGGTGGTGATGCTGGCGCTGGGGAGCGGCTGCAAATACAGATGAAGCTTCGCTCGCTTGCCCGCCGTTCACCTCCTGCTGTGCAGCCCGGTTCCTAACAGGCCACGGACCAGTCCATGGCCCGGGGGTTGTGGACCCCTGCCCCAAAGGATTAGAAATTATGGTGGTTTTTTTTTTTGCTTTTTTTGAAAACATTGTGCAAAATAAGTCTTCTTTTACTAATGGAGAAACCTGAAGGCAGTAAGTACCTTGAGTCCCCTCACTAAACTGTAAGGACTTCTACGCCATCACGAGGCCAGAGTTTGCAAACTGTCGATCCCTGTGGACTCGACTGAACCCACAGGGGTGTTTATTTGGCCCGTGGAGCACTAAACAAAGAAAGAAAAATCTTGAGCCAGTATTGGGGAGATTTCATATTAAAAATCCAGATTTCCAGGTTTCTGGAAAACCTCAGCGATGTACACATACTGAGCCTATGTCCGTGCAAGGACATGTGGCTGGAAGTGTCTGCTGGCTGCGCCTTTTATATGGGGCTGCAGCCCCCACACCCCGTGTGTGCATCTGGCTGGCTTCCCGCACTGACACGGCCCTGAGGCCCCTTGAGGGCTGGGCTGCATTCGGTTCTGATCCCTGCACTGGGTGGCTTTTAGCATGGAGAGCCCACCGCCCGACCTCCCCTCCCCACAGCCCACTCGCCCACTTAGGCTGGTGCAGAGCTCGTTACACTCTGGGGAGTATGTGATCTGCGGGCTCCACACAAATCTACAACTCCCTCCACAGGCCTGTTTGAGTGGCCTTTCCTGCCGAGGGCATCGCTGAGAGTCACAACATCAACACAACTGGCTTCGTATTCTTCTAAAACCCCTGGAACCTGAGAGCTCGTGAGGGCCCCAGAGTACCTGACTCTCAGACTGTTCATTCTAATTGTCCTTCTCCCTGCACCAAAAGCCTGAAATGCTGTTAAAGGATATTAACCCTCCCCCAAATAAAAACCTGCTTCAATTGCATTCCAACCATGCACTCTATCTATTCGTGTTTACCTCCTGGTCTTGGTATGGCTGGATGCAACATCCTCTTAAAGTATGTCAGTCACAGCTGGCACGCCATTCAGGCCACCAGATTTCTCCGAGGGAAACATTAGAAATGGCAGATGGGTCAGTGCCCAGAGCCAGCACATCTCTGCATTAGGTCCTAAAGCTTGCCAGAGCCATAATAATGGATATTTAGAATGATCTTGAACCACTGAAAAGGCTCTGCTGTGTTCAGGATCCACTGATTGAGAGGCAGGGAGTATCTGATCAGTTTTCAAATATCCCTAAGTTAACTGGTCTTTATGTCCTCCTGATTTTGCCAAAGTAGTGAAGTGGATGGCCATGGTTATGTACTGTTCCTGGTTGCTACGAGAGAACCCCTTATCCAGAGCCCCCTCCTTCTCCTTGACTCTGATGCCTGGATAAGTAGGTATCACCTAAGGAGCCTTTGCTCTGCCAGGTTGTTTGACAGAGAGCGGAGGGAAAATTGTCGGATGTCTCGCCCTGTTTTTGTCAGCCTAGAATGATGCTATGGCCCTTGAGTGTACCGGGCCAAGCATCTGATGTGCACTAGGCAGATGAGGGTGCCCCGTGCGTAGTAGGCGCTTGATAACCTGTGTTCATCTGTTCAGAATAGAGCCTGAGAAAACTGAAAAATTAAGAAGCACCCGTGGGCGGCAATTTAATCCACCCATGTAATTCCACTTCCAGTTGCCAGCGGGGCAGAATCCGAGGACACCTCGCGGGTTGGTGAAGTGTGGATCTTCTGCCTGACTTCGGTGTATCTTGGGCCCTGAGCCCTTTCCTCTGCCTCTCCCTCGGCTGCCTGACCTGTCTTCCTCCTTCCTCTCCTTCGGTCCTCGCCTACAGGCCTTTGCACGTGTCCTGCATACCTCATCCCTAGTATCTTTACTCTCGCTTTATCTTCACGTGTTCTGTATTTGTCTCACGGTTTTTCTTTTCTGGGGGAGATAGGAAAGAGTATGAGAAAGGGAATGTTGCCAACTCGAGATGAGTCAGAAACAAAAGTATTCCTGAAGGTGTAAGACAATGAAGAAAATATTTGCCTTACAAAAATTGAGCTAACCACCAAGCCTTCAGAGACACAGCCAGCAGGGACTGCAGAGAGGTCGGGGGTTCGGATGACAGAGGACTGACTATTGCTAGGATTTCATTACCAGAGGAAGGAGGGAGACGCTTCTCTCTCTGTTCATGGTTCTCCTGTGTTTGAGGCGGCGAGGGTGGCTCACCAACCGGTCTCCGTGGTCCGGCCTTGGGGAGGCCTTGAAAATGCTGCTCTTTGGCTCGCTCTGCATCTGCACTGACAAAAATGCCCTTATTAAAGGTGAAAATATTCCCTTATACCTAAAAGTAATGCTTTGAAAAAATGTACAATCCAGAACCCAGTTTGGACACACATCTCCAGAACTCTAAAATAATATATTTCTTGGATACAAATCTCATATGTTGAATCATCTCTTCGTCTAAGAAACACTGCCATAGATTTTATAAAATTATTTCTTTTTAGTGTTTATATTTGGGAGAGGGACCTAGAAAATGAGGTTTAGACTGCTAATAAGATGAACTCAGCTGGCAGGTTCTGGTCCATGGCCTGTTAGGAACTGGGCCACACAACAGGAGGTGAGTGGCAAGGGAGCCAGTGAAATGTCATCTGTGTTTGCAGCCTCTTTCCAGCGCCAGCATCACCGCCTCAGCTCCGCCTCAGCTCATCAGGCATTAGATTCTCATAGGAGCACCGGTCCCTCGTGCCAGAAAGGATGGAGACCACTGCTGTAGGTAGTTATCTATACCTGGGTCCCTTATCTGTAAAGGGCCAGAGAGTAAATAGCGGAGGCTTTGCAGAGCTTATGGTCTTAGAGCACAGAAGCAACCTGGACGGTGTAGAAACAGACAGGTGTGCATGTTTGCCGGTGGCCATGGGCATCGTGTCCCACCCTCTGGGAGTGCAGACTCTGCGACATACGTGTTTAGAACTGGGAGTGCCAGGATTATTTGGTCATGATATCTAGATTAAACTGTTTCATTGAGCTGCTTGTTGGTCAATGACAGACAAGGAATTTAGCCCGTATTGACTTTTTGGGTGTGGGGGAGTGGGGTTCCTAGATATTACAGTAGCTTTTTATTTTTTTCTTTTCTCTTTAAGGGCAGCATACTTAGAATATAGCTTATGATACTTTTTAGATATGCACTGCATATACAGATGAGTAGAACTATAAAAATGTTTTTGTCTTAGAGAAAATGATTCTCACTGCTCTGTATATAAGTACATGAAAAATAAAATTGAATTTATAGGCATACAAACAGATACAGACAACAATATGAATTGGTATATTGCAATTAAAATAGTGCCTGTTTTCTCTACTATGTCTTAGACTTAAATGACCTCAGTGCAAGTAATGTTTAATAAGGAATTTACAATGTGTAATTCCTCAGTGAATTATTAAAAGGACTGGCATTCCTACTGTATAATATCAACATAAGTATGTAAAATCTGCCGTACCTCCAAATGAGTGGGTGCTAACATTCCTACTGGCCCACAGAGAGGAGAGGGTGACAAACGTGCTTCAAGGGTTGTTCTTCATTATAGGTACATTATCGTGCTTCTCCTGTTAAAGAACTGAGTATTGTTTCAAGTCACTGTTACTTTTATATGCTCGAAATTAGCCATTCATGGTGGGAGAATAGAGGGGCGTTTGGGAAACAAACAAACCATATTTCAAGTTTGGGGAAAACTGGTTGAAAAATCAAAATGGATGAATCTTATAACTATCACAGTTTCTTTCCTTTTCGCTGGTGAGAAATGATAGTGTTAGTTGTATATTGTACCCTCCCTGCCGACATGTAAACTTTTGGGAGTTCATTGCGACCAGTGGCTGAAAGTTTGTTTGAGTGATTTGAAAAGTTATCTAGACAGTCTGGACAGTGAGAGAAATTTGCAAATTCCTCTCTTCCAGAATGAGTTACTGGCTCCCTGTAGTATGATTTCATTTTCTCTACGTTATTCAATAGATAGTCAACCCACGATGGCCTGGAAACGAGAGTCAGATGCTTGGTGAGACCGTATAACTCAGGACCTTTCGCGTGCCCGTCTTGGCCTGGAATGTCAAAATATTTGCAACTGTTCTTTCTGTAGAATGGTCTGTCTTAGCAGGTGGCTCTACCCTCTATCTAGGTATCCCAACTGGGGACCTGGGAGTTGTCCTCGTCTCTCTCATCCCTCTGGTCCCCGCCCGGTCTCAGGGTTGGTATAAAAGACTTCTCAAGTGCTGCTCACATCTGCCCTCTGCTCCCTTCCACACACATACAGAATTCTCTCTCTCAAAAATAGGCTATATTCCACTACCCTTCAGTGATCACTCACGGCCATGGATAAGGTTCTGGCTCCTTAACTTTGACACGTGAGCCTTCCATGCAGCCCTCGAGTGCATCTCTTGGCCTTGGCTTCCCCCCCACGGCCATGTTCAGTTCTGTGTTGCCCTCAGAGGCCACACGCTTCCTTCTGCACGCCTTTGCTGGCACCCAGAATGGCCACCTTCTCACCCCTTTTGCACAGCTGGCTTGTCTTTGTTTCCCACAGCCCCTAGACTGCCGCAGGCAGCTTTCCCTCTCTGCACCCACCTCGTCCAAGTGTGGGGACCCTCAGCTTTGTTCGCTCACCCGTGCATCTGTCTGCAGTCGTGCTGAGTGCATGGTGTTGGGACTTGCCTCTGCTAGACTCACCCCTGCATCCTTCTGTCATCTCACGTTGGTCCAGGGCCACCGAATCCTTGACTGCCATCATCCCGCCCACCCCTTTTACGCGTACAATCCCTTGGCTCTCCCCCTTCCCTGCCAGTAGGCTGAATTTATTTTCCCTGGTTTTGTACTCTCCCGGTGATTTATACATGCCCATATTATCTTTACCATCTGGTTTCATAATTTCTCCTTTATTTTATTGTTCCGTGTGTATCTTTATGATGCTCATTCTTTGTAAGGTGCAGGTTGTAAATTTTAATAATTTCAAAATTCTCTACTAGCACATAACCACATTATTTCTAGCTCCTTTTCCCTTTGAAGTTACCACAATGCCTTTCACGTGAGGAGTGCCTCACCCTTACCCCCTCTGTCCATGATTGTAAAGCACCTCAAACTGAAGGAATGTCTCAGCCTAAGCGTATTGGAGAAATTATAACTCCCTCTGGTGGCCAGACCATCAGGTGTGTTTTTATTCTGGACTGTAAAAATGGTCTTCAAATCTCAAAACCCTTTGGAGTTTTTTTAAAATTAATTTTTAAATTTTAAAAATCTATTTCGATCTTGTCTGTCTTGGCAGATATTTAAACCCCTCTCAAATAGTGACACACAGACAAAAGAATAATTATACTTTCAGCAATTCCAACTTTTTACACAGTTGGTTCTAAAGTAGCCGATATGTAGCATTAAACTTTATCTCCCCCTTTTTCTTTTCCTCTGTTTACCAAATAATTTCCTAAACTTGTAGAATTGTCAAAATAAAATGCCATGGACTACGATGGCATAATTAGCCGATATTGGGAAGAAATGAAATTCTCCAAATCTGAGTACCGTATTCCAAAAATGGCCCCATAAACAAGATGAATGATAATGCATTTTTAGTTTCACTTTTTTTATGGATCAGACCTTCAACACTCTTTCAGTTTCCTTTGAGAAAGGAATTTCTAGACTTATATTCTGAGTATAGACGACATTATTTTAAATAATTGCCTATATCCCTTTGGCATGAATTATGGGAAACAGGTTGTCTCAAAAATATTTGTATTTGGCATTGGAATTTAAAAAATACTTTGCATATGGTTCTGTCTGAGGTCGTGGGATTTTTTAGTACTCCAGAGAAGTTAACGAAACAGTCATGACATGAAGAACAGACTAAAAGACAAGAGAGGTTTAAAAAATATTTTTCCTCCTGTCATCTCCTTCCTGTAGCTAAATTTTAATGATGCATGCAGAGAGCATTACTTTTCAGATAGGTGGTGGAGAGTGTCAAAGAACAACAGCAGCCACAATTTAAAAATTTTTTTTAAATGCAAGATTGGCTGATTTTCTCTAAGATATGCTAATTTTTTTGTTGTTTTGTTTTGTTCGTTTTTTGATACAATTCTCTTGGCGGCAGGGGAAGGAGTCGTGAGTCTGCAGCGGTCTGCCTTAGTGGGCGTGTTATATCAGAGGACTTCCTCAGTAGGGTGTGGTTTGAACTCTCATGGAGGAAAACGGTGTGTGTCACTCAATCTACTCGTTTTGCAATAATGTCCTTTTCTCTGCCACTTCTTAATGTCTGCTCACACTGACACACAACAGAAACAAGAAGCAAGCCATGAAGTCTTTAAGTGGGACAGAAAAATTGGGGAGATGCTAGGGAGAAAAATTAGGGAGAAAAATATTCATTGGTTTGAGATGATATTGAAATAGTTTATTGTTATTATTTTCAGTTGAAGACATTAGGATTTATTCTCAGGGCCATTAGGACTATTACCATGAAGTAATATTTTCATGTGACAGCCCCCGATAACACTAAAACACTATACAAATACTGGGTCTTATTTATTTTCTCTAGACACCTCCCCCTGAAAAAAGACAGTCTCCGAAACAAACAGGTGAATGAATAAACAAACAACAAGCCCTGAAACCCTCTCAGCTGGGCTTTATTTGCAGAGTGTGTAAACGGAGTGTCCCTAGATAGCAGTGAAGATGGCAGAAACAGTGTTGCTATGTTTGACGAGGGAGGTTATCAATACTGTGATCAGGGCCCAAAATCGGGTTGAAATTATGGCATAGTAAATGAAACACTGGGAGAGACCACCGAGGAGAGAGGGGTCGGTTCTGTCTAGATGAAACGCAGCATTGCTAACGGGCAGCGACATCAAAAATGGTTTTCCAGCATGATAATGAGCGTTTTGCTTTTAAATTTACATATTGAAATCATGTGGAAAACGGTACATGTTTGCTGTGGAAATCTCAGTAGATAAGTACGAGGCAGGGAAGCAAAGCCCACCTCGGCCTTCAACCCTGAGGTCCTGCTTTGAGTGTAGCCCAGGGAAAGCGGGGGAGGCATGAAACTTACATGGTACAATCTTACTAACTTGTTTATCACTCCACAGTACACTGTACACTGTTTCCAGGTCATCACATGCGTCTCTATCTTGGCCTTTTCTGTGGTTACGTAGAGTTTGAGAATGCTCAGAAGTCACTGTGTGGAAAGCAGATTGATCACCATTCCTTTAGGTCCAGAGCAGCCAAGACTTGATCTAAAAAACGACTTCGTAGTTTGTTTGTCCAGAAGTGCTGTAGTTACCCTTACTTTTGCTGCAGCTGGACACCTGTGGTTTGTATCTTGATTTTTCAGATTATTTTTTGAGCCCCTACAATGTTCCATGTACAGTGGAAGGTACTGGGCAGGGATGGGACGTTAGACGGGGTCCCGGCCTGCTCACAGCTTAAATTCTGTACCCTCTTCATCTTCTCAGTGTTTGGCCACTGCAGAGGAAGCCACCTTGAAAGATGCACGCCCCCACCTCCCACCCCCCAACCCCGGACCCTCTGCCATGGGAGACCTGGCTGGAGGAAGCTTACTCTTGGTAACCTGGGTTGCCACTGGTTATAATAACGCTTCACATGGGAGCTGCATGTACCGGGCTGGCCATCCTTGGTGCAAACATTTGAGAGGTGCACTTATGCTGGGACTTAGAGCATCCTTAGCTTCACAGGCCGTCATCATCCAGTACACCCTCTAGGTAGGACGAACACCATCACCTGCACCCCGAGCCACAGCTTCTCACCCTGCAGTGCCCGCTCCTTGCAGAGCGCTCTGACCGTAGTATCTCATTTAGTTGACTTGAGTATTCACTTTAAAGCTCTATGGTGCACTCACGGGCCTGTTATCTACAGCTGACTGTTTCTTGCACTTATGAGTCACATCTAAGATTGCTTCGTCAACTTTGCTTTACCTAAGTTTTACTTGGCTCACTCTAAGTTTGCAAAAACTTTTTAACCTAAAAATTGCTTTAAAAAATTTTTCTGCCCTCCTCCCTTTTTAGTCTGTTTTATTTGTTTCAGCTTCGATGTCAAAAGAGTTCCAAGTTTCTTTATAGGAAAAAAAAAAATTAGTTAGCCAAGAAGAAACAGCTACCTAAAGGAAGTAGGCTTGTGTTTTGTGCCTTTAGGCTTGACCGCGTTCCTAGGAGGGATTTGTAGGAGGAGGGCGGGTGTGTCTTGGTAGGTGTGTGTGGCTTTGCTGTCACCTTTCTCTTAGGAACTGCTGTATGATGGAGCCCCATCTCACTGGAGGGAGGTTCTGAGGTCGTGCGCTGGTCTCTCCTTCTCACAGCACTTTCTTGCCCTTGGTTTTCCTCCAGCAGCCTTCTGGGGTGGTTTGTGTGTTTTTCACAGACTCTTGTGTTTTGGGTATAAGAGGTGTTCTTTTTCTAAGTCCTTCTCCCCAAACAAGGCCGTGCATCCTGCCTGAGAGAGAAGGTTGTGCCAGGTTTGTTTACAGCTCGATTCGCACCAGTGATGCTAATTAATGGTGGCCCTTAGCCATGGTCTCTGTTCTCTTGGCACGGTTCCTTGTATCAGAGGGCGGGGCACATGAGCAGCTCAGCAGGGAACACAAGTTCATGCTGATGCTGCAGGAATGACAGCGAGGCTTTAATGGTGATGGGACCCTGGGGGCGAAGTCACGCAAATCTCTGGCTCAGATAAGTGTCCCTTCCTCGTAAGTTTCTGCTAGGGACCAAGCCAGGGCTGCTGGGACCAGTTTCAGAAGGAATGGTACCTTTTCATTCAGCAAACGCTTTAAAACTAACAACGTCCAGAAACCTTATGAATTTTTTTGAAAAGAGGTTTACAGTCTCCGCAACGAAAAAACGAGAGAAGCTATGAATGATCAGACTGGCCTTATGAGGTGTAAAAAAAAATGCGCGTGGCGAAAATACAGCATAAAGTTAAGAAAAGGGCAAACTGGGGACCACTACCAGTTTCTATCACAGAGAAAGAGCTAATTTCTATGACATGTCATGATCTACAAATCAATACAAAGACCAGTAACCTAACTGATAAACGATGGTCAGTACAGTTAGTTCAGAGAAAAGGAGAGACCAGTGGCAATTAAACCTGATGAGACTCGGCCTCACTTACCATAAAAGAAATAGCAACTAAAATTCAAACAAAACACCAGTTTTAAAGATCGTATTGCCAAAAATGGAAATTTTCATAGCCCAGCCTGTCGACAGGGGTGCAGAGACATGGACGCCCTTTACACTGTCGTCGGAGGGTGTGTACACGGGTACAACCGCTAGCAATTTGGGAATATTTATGAAGATGAGAAAGGCCTGTACACTTAGACCCGGCGCTCCCGATTCTGTCAGTTTATCCAAAAGGTGCCACATGCGCGACGTGAAGGGCGCACAAAAAATCCACATCCCCTCCTCGATCGGTCGGAAAAGTAGAAAGAACAGCAGCAGCATCCGTGAAAACGGCCGCGTCCTGGGTCCGACAGGCAGCTGCGGTTCAGTTCCGCCCTCCCACCCACACGGCCCGCTCGGCCGCTTTTCCTGCTCGTTTCGTCCCCGGCCAGGTTTTCTCTATCTGATGGCAGCTCTGGGCTTATCTTCGTGGCAGAGAGGGCGGCTCTGGCAAAGTCTCAGGCTGGCTTTTTACTGGGTCACCCCTGAGCTGCGAGCAGGGGAACGGAATGTTCTGTATATTGACCCATGATGGAGGGAATCACTGGTTTATATTAAAAAACAAAACAAAACAATACACCCCTCTGACTCTCTCCCCGTCCGGTCATTTCCTCTTCGTGTTCCTAGTAGATCTCTCTGCCCCTTGTTACGCCATTTACAGACGAAGCAGCAGAGTCTGAGACCTACTGTATTTTCAGACATTGTAATTTTATGCAGTAGAATTAAATCATAATCATCACATCCATCTTATGAGGTAGAACTTGTTCGAAAGGTTATAAGCGAACTGCATAAAGTCACAGCGGGCGAGTGGTGGAGCTGGAGTTGGGAGCCGTGTGTGTTTGCATAGACTCTGCTGTCGTCCTCACTGACCGCCAGCCTGGGGCGGGGCCTGAGCGTGGGTGTGTAGAGCTGCCCCCAGGTGGTTGGACCGAGCGGCAGAGCTGGGAACCACTGGTCCATGCCACCAATGAGTGACGAAGTTCCCGCGGGATCACGACATGGTTAAAGGCTCAGCTCCCTGATGCTGTGCTCCCAGGCTGGGACACGCCACCAGGCCTGTCTTCATGCAGGAAACACCTCTGCAATAAGTAAGAGGTGCTTGGAAAGTATTTCAGTAGCACACAGTGGGCAGGACCCGTAGGCAGGAAGGCCTGGGCTTAGTGCCGAGTGCCTTGAGGGTTCTAGAGCACTGTTTGATTCCCCCATCTCTGTGGCCGATGGTTTACGTTGGCTGGCAGTTGTCAACTTCTCATGAGGTGGCTCTGGAGGGGCCTGGGGAACCTAGAAGAATGTTGGATGACTTGTTTGTTCTCATCTTCTGCACTCACTCCTGAAAAAGTTGCTCAACCAGATTAGGGCGTGAGGGATGGGGGACAGGAAACTAGAAGAGGACAGCTTCTGGGCGGAAAATCAGCAGGTGGATGCATCAGCAGTAGGGACTGGGGAAAGAGGATTAGGAAGAAAAACAGCCTTTTTTAAAGGGTTCTTGTAAATCAGAAGAAAAATAAAAAAGAAACTTAAACTTAAAAAACTACGAGATTAGGGTTTTTAAGTTCAATGAGCTTCGTTACCTATAAATGCTTTACTTAATAGTTTCTGTAGTAGGTGAATGGAGAGAAATAGGACTACTTTTGTTTTTCTTTCCACATATTACTGAGATTGTTGTGTTCTCTTTTAATTATGGAAATCAAATGATCAGATTCTTGAGATGGAAATATATGTTAGCAATATTCAGAGATGATTACATGCTCCATTTCCTTTTTATTCGTGAAAAAGAAGCAGGCAGAACTTATATCCTGAAAGCAACTAAGAAAATCACATTGGCAGTCGGGCTCCCTCCCCCACCCCGCCCCCACAGGTGTTTGAGTTGTCCTTGAGTTGTCCTTCTTCAGGGCCGCCCACTTGCTTCTTGCTGAAGAAACAGGTATGTACGCAAGGCCTGTTTGATCTCTCGTGTGCATTTTTGCTACTTAGCTTCCATTTAGTCCAGAGAAGAGCTTCATAGTAAGGACTTAAGATGTATTCTGAGGGCTAAAAGAAGGGAATTTGGAGATGAGCTAAAGAAATAATGTCTAAAATGTAAAGAATGTGAGGCAAAGAGGCATTCACAGAGGGAAGGTGGTCCAGCGAGGCCAGGACCTGCGTTTGATGTGCAGGGGACATACATTTTCTGCTCTCATCAGACAGGTCTTCCCACACCTGCCAGGGAAAAATAGAAGTTTAAGTGTACAAATAGCACTTTAGAGTTAAAAGAGACCCAAGAACCAGTGGTTCGTAAGCCTGGCTATACTTAGAATCACGTGGGGAGCTTCAAAAATACATTGGTGCCAGGACTCACCCCAGAGGGCCATTCGGTTGGCCCAGAATTGCAGGTGGAGGCAGGCAGAGGACTGGGGCCTCCTGTGACGGGGCTCTGCATCCCAGTGACCTTGGGACACATGGAATCTAGCCCCAGTGTCCTCTGTGTTGCTTGCTCAGGTCCCATAGTCTCTGCTCTAGATTTTTCCAAGTGATGTCACACTTTGGTGCAGGGATCTGCAGAAGCCTCCAACACTTCATTCCCGGTGTGGGGAGTTAAGTAAAAGCATACATAGGCCTGTCCTGTGGAGAAGACAATCTACTTCACAAGCAATCCACATCGATTAGTCCCGTAGGTAGGTCCATTCTTTCGTCGTCTTTCTAATGAAAACAGCGCACAGCCGAGTGTTCTTCCAGTTGGTCTGTGTGGCAGGAGTTATTTCTCAGCTCCGCTTTCTTGCCTCAGAAACCAAGCCCTGACCTTCTCTCCCAGGACCCTTTGTCACGCAGCAGCAGGACTGTGAACAAGGCTTTTCTTTCACCTGTCCAGGGTGCCAAAGCAGAGGAAGCCCTCCCAGAGCCTTGCAGTTCCCCTAACAGCTCACAAAGCCTTTATCCTCTGATATTTACTCAACACCTGACACCTCCTGGGACTCTTCACAATTGTTCTGCAAAGAAAGCATTCTTCCTCAGGTGCCTATTTTTAGGCTTTATAAAGCCCACGTCAGATTTATCCACTAAGCCTGTTGTTTGAAAGGCAAGGGGATCTTTTGTCTTTAAAAGTTCAGCACCCTCTGGCTTGTTGACCCCCTGAACCCCCTATGCTCTGCAGTGCTCTGTCTGGGATTATGTCTCGTCCCTCCTTCTGACCACAATCAGAACCAGAGGTAGTGACCTTTACACCAGAGTAGTTGAAATAATACAATTGGAGAAAGAAGTTTACTTCACAACAGTGAAGCTCCAGTTAAAACGAGGAGGACTGGTACGTCTCAGAACGCCTGATCGGCCCTGGGCATAACCTGTCCAACTAGACCTGTTTGAGCTTTGGGCTGTCCAGTTGGCTGTCCAAGTTCAGGACAAGCACCTCTAATGGTTACCGGCTTAAGCAGTGAGCAGCTATCAAGTTCTCTCATGAACTCTATGAAAGAGTTTTCAGGCTTTGAGGTGGGGCTGTGACCTCACTGCAGTCCAGATCCTCTTCGGCCAGGGGTTTTGTCTTTTTTCTTCACACGAGCCCATAGCTTGTAGCTAATGGCAACCACGTGACTTTCAAGGCCGTGATCATTCAGGGAGAATCCCAAAATGGAAGGGCAGTGGTTGGGGCAGTTTTAAATCTTCCCTCCCTCTTTTTCTTACATTTCCCACCTTCCTTCTGTCCTTGCTTTTTTTCCTCCCTTCCACTTTATGGAGCCACACAAGTATCTTTTATTTCATATTACTTATTGAATAAAAGTTTTAGGATTCATGTCATTAAGTTTAAAGTAGGCAAATTAAATACGTTCTAGAGAATTCTCTAAAAAAAAAAAAAATCAAAACTCCAGTAAAACCAAGCCAAGTGTTCCTTTAGGCAAAATGGAAAAAAAAAAAACAAAAAACAAAACCAAACTTGTTTTTTGAGGGAAAAAAGGATATACATATAGAAAAGATTGGAAAAGGTGCACAGCAAAATATTAACACCACATCAGGGTGGTAGAATAATCAGTTATTTTTGCTTTTCATATTTTCTGAATTTTTAGAAAATGTTATCAAATGTATAATGTTGTCAAATATTCTGAAATAAAAATGTGCTTGCCTGATGATCTCACTAACAAACTTCGAAGGAATTCATACTAAGGAAATAGTGAAGAATGTATTAGTATATTCTTACATATTCAAAAAATTAACTATAAGGATAAAGAATTGCTTATCATAATGAAAGAGTTAAAACAACCTAAATTAGTTTCATTATGGCATATCTCTAAAATGGAACAGTATGAAGCCGTTAAAAATTGAGTTCTAGATATATTTAACGATATGGAAGCATTTTATAACAGAATGAAAAGGAAAGTCACAAATTGGTTTGTATAATATGATCCCATATTTTTATAAGAGACACATATATACAAAAATATTGAAGATCCGAAAAGGTATTAATATGTTAATATAGTAATAGTGTTATCTCAAAGAAGAGAATTCGTGGGTATTTCTTTTCTTCCTTTACCTACATGTGTATGTATAATTTTCCTGTAAAGAATCTATACTGCTTTCACAGGAATGAGAAAAACTTATTTCAGTTTTAGAAAATAATTGCTTCTTTGAGTGAGAACCTGTGATTTAAACTTCATAGTTGACCTTTTACCCCTATTGTTTAAATCCATCTTCTTACACCTTCAAGAGAATTAAAACAATGATAAAAAGAGCTTAAAATGACAAACATTACAGAATGGACTATTGATAATTATAATGGTTGAGATTTTTAATTGTTATTTATATCAAATAATAGTATTCTTTTTTCTTCTATGGCGTGTTTGGGTTTTTATAGCAGACGTGTCAATACCGTGGACTATACTTTACTGAAGGTTAGAAGTTTAATCTTTGTAATGGGAAGCTAAATAATGAAGCTTGTTCTAAATGGTGTTACAGTAAGTGAAACTCTGAGCCCAAGGGCTTGGCAAAAGAGGCTGTGTTTCAGAATTCAGAAACTGTTTCTGTGTCTGTTTGGGTTCTGCAGATATGTTCTCTGGTCTGAGGCTGTCCGAAGGCTGGCTCCAAGGTTATTGGTAAATTACTAAGGAAGATATTAGCTTTATTCTGCAGCAGCTTAGAATTTCATTGGTAAGATAGGCTCATTACGGAACAATGGCTTGAAGCTAGAGCTTGGGGTATAACTACTGTGTTAAATTATATGCACAAATGACAAGTGATGAAGACTTCAGAAAAATAAGATTCCGATGGGCATTGGTTGGCAGGACCTAATAGCTCAGTGCAAGCATGGTACTTGGCACCTGGTGGGAGCTTGATACATACATTCTGAATGAGATGCCATCTGAGCTGGCTTTCCAGCCTGTGTTCCTGAATTCACGAACCTGGATTATGAAACTGCCCGAGCTATGCCTTACATAGGAGCATTCTGAGATTGTAAGATTAAATGAGTCGTTCAAGATCACAACTGATTCCTGATCCCCAGCACAACTGGTTGCATATCAGGTGCACCATTAATTTACTGACACCTGGCTTACCCAGCGTAGTGACTCATCTTAGTCCTTCGACAGTCTACCACTTACTTTAATGTTTTTACCAGGTTGCTTTGACAAGCTTTAAAATGTCTAGAAGTTTCTCTTGTTTCCTGTCTAACGGAACCCAAGCACCGTGCCTTCTGCTGGGTTGGCTGGCTGGGATGCAGCCCAATGGTACTGGTGTCTTTCAGTGCAGCTCAGCAACCATCTAGTCGTGTTAAAAGATGCTGTGCTGAGCGCTGGAGAACACAGAGCTTTGGGCCTCCAAGAGTTTATTATCAGTTGTTAATTTGAGTTCAGCTTGGTCCTTAAACACGGGCCATAGTTTTCCAGATGTTAAAAAAAAGAAAAAGGCAAAATGATTCTTTAATGCAGGAGTCCCTAACCCCCAGTCTGTGGACTGGTACCGGTCCATGGCCTGTTAGGAACCGGGCCACA
>NW_011888843.1:4445757-4513878 GCF_000151845.1 Pteropus vampyrus | reverse complement strand
TCTAGAAGTTTCTCTTGTTTCCTGTCTAACGGAACCCAAGCACCGTGCCTTCTGCTGGGTTGGCTGGCTGGGATGCAGCCCAATGGTACTGGTGTCTTTCAGTGCAGCTCAGCAACCATCTAGTCGTGTTAAAAGATGCTGTGCTGAGCGCTGGAGAACACAGAGCTTTGGGCCTCCAAGAGTTTATTATCAGTTGTTAATTTGAGTTCAGCTTGGTCCTTAAACACGGGCCATAGTTTTCCAGATGTTAAAAAAAAGAAAAAGGCAAAATGATTCTTTAATGCAGGAGTCCCTAACCCCCAGTCTGTGGACTGGTACCGGTCCATGGCCTGTTAGGAACCGGGCCACACAGCAGGAAGTGAGCGCAGGGTGGTGTTGGGGGGGTGTGGGTGGGAAGCAAGTGAAGCTTCATCTACGTTTGCAGCCGCTCCCCAGCGCTAGCATCACCGCCTCAGCTCCGCCTCAGATCATCAGGCATTAGATTCTCAGAGGAGCACCGGTCCCTGGTGCCAAAAAGCTTGGGGACCACTGCTTTAAAGTGTAGTGTTGTCTTCCCTCATGCTTGCTTAATTTCTGATTGTTTTAAAGAATCAGTATCCAAGTTGGATGTGTCATGTTCCAACAGGACACAGCAGCCTGTGTGGCCTTGGAAATGTACTTGTGATGTGTGCAGAGGTTTTTAAAGTAAAGTGGCTAAGGAAAGAACAAAGCCTGTGAGTGTGTGTGTGTGTGTGCACGTGTGTGTGTGTGCGCGCGCACCCGTGTGCATGGTTGCTGCGGTGGGGGTCGTGTGGGCTGTATTTCTTGATATAAGCTATTTGATATATGAACTACTTTTTTCTCTATTGCGTGTGAGTATACATCTGATTGGAAGACAGAATGTACTAAAATTTACCTCTTGAATTAATTTGGTATAAAATAGAACTAAATATCAGTCAACAACTTAATTTTATAGTTGTTTCAAGTAATATATTGGAGTAATGTGAGTATAAAAAGGCAGGATATTTTACATAGTGTAAAGTCCTGAAAATTTCTATCTTCTTTTGTAACTAAAAGAGACATCTTCTGTTATGCTCCAAGCAGATGCTGCTACTATGTGGAGAAAGATTTGCCAGCTGTGGCATATAGTTGATCACCCAGGCCTTTTTACAGCTGCCTTTAAAACCCATATGTATTGTCCTCATCCTAGTACCTGCTTAGAAATCACCAGTGTTTTAGAGACTATCCCAGTGACACCACTTAAATATGAATTTTCCAATTTCTTCTTTCTCCATGGCCATCACTTCCTTTGCCAAATTTTTCCTAAGATTGTTACCTGCTTTTGAGAGCCTCCTGAATATACTCACCAGGGATGGATGAAGGCTTGGGAGGTGGAGGGTTAGGCACATTCCCTTAAATGTCACCTGATCGGTAGCTTTTTGTTTGTGACCTGATTTCCAGCACATTCTCTACTCCAGCTGCACAGAAAAACTCCTGGACCCACCCACTGGTCAGCTCAAAGGTTGTCTCTGCTATGTCCTGGGTCTTCAGCTGGTCTTTTCACTTGGAAGAGATGCCTGCCTCATATTTTCTATTATGATTGGCTCTTGGCTATTATATTCTGGTAGCACACTGGCTCTCAGCTTTTCTCTGTCCTTGGAATTTCTCTTTGTTACCAAACCAGATGTTGGGTGGGGGCACAAGGGGATGGCACAGGATGGAACTTTTTATCCTCCCTTTATATTTAGTGGCCTGTGGGAAAGAAGGAAGGTTGGATAGAAGATTTGATGGGGAAGCACAAAGGCCCTTGAGCAGCCCAACTAGCTGTCAGGAGGTTAATGCAATGCAGCATGAATTCCAATGAGCCGCCTCTGGGGGAATGGATTGAAGATAGTGTCAGGTTCCACGGCTGCAATATGCAGGAGCCACCACCAGGTGGCAATGGTGGCCTCTTGGCCCTTGGGACTCAGTCACGCCCCTTCCCAGTGAAGGTCTCTAGAAGCATAGCTTTGACCCGGGTGTTCATTCATATTGACGAGTGGTATTATAAGTAAACCTGTGAATTCCATTGTAAGAAATTGCCTTTTAAAGGGCAGCATTAAAGAAAAAGACCTTCTGGCTCAATTGAGAGCAGATTTAACAATTTCAGCTCTTAAAAGTGGGCATGTTCTTGGCCTTGAAATGAGAAATTACAGGGAATTTGGGGCAAAAACTCTAACTTGGGTTGCAGCTTGGTGTTTCCGGCAGAGTTTGGGCTGAGGGGTCATATGACCTGGCTTTGATCGTTGTACGCCAAAATGATCTTTAAATTGGCCTCCGTAACCTGTTGGAGATGTTGGTTAAAATAGAAAACAGAAGAAACATCTTTTGCTGTTGTATACGCATTGGGTCAGTCACTAAACTGAGGGAAGGAGAAAGGGGTGTGTGCCCGTGGTCGATTTAGGACAGTATGGTCAGGCCCACACGCTGCTGGAGGTGAGTGAGCATAGACAGAGCAGAGGCCCGTTGACCGTGGGACAGCTGGTCTCCCCACCTGGGGTCTCACTGATCCCTCACAGCAGTTCAGGAAGGAGTTTTCAAGGCCCCCCTTCCCCAGACGGGGGCCAGAGGTGAGACAAGTCAAGGAGCTGACACTGTCCTCCAGCTAGTTTTGTCTGATGAAAATTATCTGCTCTTTCTATACACATACACACACACACACACACACACACACACACACACACACAAATACATAGTGGAGCAATTAGTTAAACAGAAGAATCCAGAGGGCGTTTTTCATTTCCTTGAATGTCCTTCCTCTCCACATTAGCATGAACATTTAGGGAAAAAATGCCATTAATTTTCTAAAAGGGACATTCTGTATGCCTTGGGGTTCCAGAGGTTCCAGGGTCACCTCAGCCGGGCCAGACACACATTCTTATTACTGTGATTAGCTGCTAACTTTCATGAGGCTTTGCTGTGGGGGCAGTGTCTTCGGATCGTGGTTTGAACTGCGTTTTGTTCTCTCGAATCCACGAAGTTCCCCTCCTAGTCATTGGTTCTGCTGCCTCTGATGAGTCGCTTCCCTCTTCCCCACGTCTGAGTTTGCTCCCTGGGTGAGTGAGGCAGCACCAGCGGCAGCTTCCAGCCCAGACAGGCTGCAGTTCGGCGCCAGCCGGTGCAGCTTGAGGGTGTGCAGGGCGGGTGGCTCTCCGTGGGGGCCCTACCTGGGCGGCAGCCTCTACAGAGGCCCGCCTCTCAGAGCTTTCCTCCTGCTCCAGGCTGTTGATCACCTGTCAACGGAGGGAAGGCAGATCCTCGCAGCTGCTGTTAGGGAAGCAGATTACTATCTGTATTTAGACCAGCCTCTCTCTCTCCCCTTTAAAACGAGGTCTTCCTGCCATGAAGCTGGTAAGTGCCACAAAGGATTACATTTCCCTTCGTTAACATTAGGAGATCGTTCTCCCATAATGGATTAATTAGCTTTAAATGTGCTATAATTGGAGGAACCTTCCTTCCTTCCTTCCTTCCTTCCTTCCTTCCTTCCCTCCTTCCTTCCTTCCCTCCTTCCTTCCTTCCTTCCTTCCTTCCTTCCTTCCTTCCTTCCTTCCTTCCTTCCTTCCATGTCTATTAAACATTTTTTTTGCATGCTTCAAAAATCAAAACATATGTAGTAAAAGATTTTAATAATGTGTCTATCCTATGTCATCTTATTTGAAACCTGTTTTTTTTTTTTTCAGTGCACTGAAAAATTATTATATAGATATTGCTCTCTGGTGCCTCCCCCTTCCCTTCTGTGTATAAATGACTGCATTTGTCATTACTGTGTTCCTGAAATGTCAAAAATAGACACAGCGAACAGATCTGTCATGCAGAGTTCAGAAATTTCATCCCCAGGTGAAAAGAGGGACAGATCTGTTCTTTCTTTCTTTCCTTTGGAGAGTTCTTTGTGGGTTAAGTTCAGCTTAAAGCGTAGCTAATGCAATCTGCTAGGTCATGGTGGGACAGATACACCTCCTCATTGTTTTGGATTTACCTCCTTGGATGCAAACACCCTCCTTATTTATTTTATAACCTTTACAAGAAATGCTTCAGGCTGAGTTACATGACTCCTCACTTTACCTTACAGTTTTGTTCACACAGATTAAATGGTTTTGCTCTTAAGTGGATGGATATTTGGTTATGAACTTTAAAAAACTGTAAATGAGTTGCCTGGTTAATTAGATCATTATTCACTCATTGTCTTTCCCCCCACATTTTTCAGTCTCCAAACAACATAGGAACTTGGATCCCCTTTAAGAGAAAATTAAACTGTCCATATTTTCTTCAACTGTCTATTAAGGGAGGACTTGCATTAACTGTTGTTAAAAATACATATAGAAATGGATCTCCGGGAGTCTACTGTCTCTCTATCTGAGGTTAATCTCAGTAGCAGGAATTAGCGTGGTTCTACTTTTTTTTTTTTTTTTTAACTTCCATCACAAATAATGCTTCATGGCAAATATACGATTGGAGGAAAATGGAATTATGTAACACCGGAATGGAAAACCAGGGCCACGCGAGCTCTTTTGGGGCGAGTCTTAGCCTCGGACGAGCCTGGTGGAGGAGCTCCTGCTGATTTTTGTGATGGCGCCGGAGAGGGGTGCGGGGGAGGAAGCCCACGCACATGCAGCAGCTCGAAGCCCACCAGAACACGCACTGGTCAGGGACCTGCAAAGCTGCGCCTGTCTGTAACGTGTGAAATTGAACTTCTGACCCGTGTGCTTGATGGTGACTTCTTGGTTTGCTTGAGCATCGAGTGGCCTCGGATGCGTGGCTGTGAGACACCCAGCAGAGCAGCTTGACGGGTAGGGAACTGCCGACTTCCTTTGTGCGTGACTTCAAATTGTGAAGTCTAAGCTGTCACCCTACAGGGAGATGTTGCCACTGACAGATGGAAAATTGGAGGCATAAACTCAGGAGACTTTACCTGTTTAGAACTCCTTACCTGTGAACTCCTTTGCATGTGAGGTGACAGTTACACCTCATAAGCCATAAGGAAGAACAGGAAAAAACAAACAAACAAACAAATTAAAAAAAAAAAAAACCTAGTGAATTAACTGCAGCTATGGGTGGAGAACTATTGTGAAGAAAGAAATCCCCCAACCCCTCCAAGACACCCCTCCTCGGCTCTACTCCGTCTGTGCCATCGTGGTGCCTTTCTCCTGAAGTGACCCAAACTGTGTGTTTGGCAACAAGAGGCTGCTACTTTATCTAAATGCATTTTTTCAGCTTAAGAGCCCACATCCTTTGCCAAGGGGCTGGTGTGCCTGGTTAATGATCTTTAATGTAAATGACTCTGTGTCCTGATTGACATTTCACTTGATTGGTTCTAGACAGGTTGAACTCTGCGGTCCCCCCGTGTGATTTATCCTCTGCCAGCCATCTGCTCACCTGTAGGAGCTGGGCACAGCCAGTTCTCGCTTTATGTGTACGCTTTCCCTTGGGGGGAATTCAGTGTGAGCCACGTGATGTGGAACCGAGGATCCTGAGCAGAGGGGAGCAGCTGCAGAGCGTCCGGTGTGGTGGAGGGCTCCTGCGTGGGCGTGACACCCAGAGACAGCCTGCTGGGCTTTTCTGTTGAACCCGCTTTAGGGAGGGGTTGCTGACTCGAGTTCTTCCAGGTGGCGGTGATGGTAGGTGACCCACGGGTCCCAGCGTCAGATGCTGGCTGCCCGGGTCTCTTTAAGCTGCCTTGGCAACCATCTGCTCTCCTCGCCTTCTTTCTGGTAGGTCACCTGTTGGCATCTGTCTGTGGAGGAGATAGACGTGTGAGTAGTCCTGTCGCTCACAGGTGGGTGGGTTAGCCTTCTGACCTGAGCACATGGTGGTGGTGGCGCCTAGAAGAAGATAGGAAGTCACTTTCGTAGCCACAGAAATGAGGAACATCTCTATAATTTTAAGAAACAACTTTTACACCCGGTTTATAAAAATGCAGCGACACCAACCTCAGTCTCTCAGATGTCCCTTAAGAATGACTCTTCCCATGTAATTGTGGATTATTGAAGTATTCCTCTCTGCCCACCCCCAACTTAAGCAGAGCGACCTAAAAGAAACCTGGGGACATTCTCCTAAAGCATTAACAAAACACAGATGGGAGATCTTTCATCTTTCCCTGGCCTTCCAGGGAATGGGGGTCTGTTTAAACTGCTGGTGGCAAAATGATCCTTGGGCAGTATGCCTGTGGTCCTCTGAGGCAGACTGTGGGTGGGTTGGGTGGCACCCAGTGGTCATGAGTTGTCCATTTTGGCCTCTTTCCCAGACCAGCTTTTACCTCACGTTTAGCTGGGTTGGCAGCTGGTTCTAGAATCTGAGGTTTACTTTAGAATCCTGGGATGGAAAAGATTAAGAATGATTTCTAACCCAAATTCCTTCTAGGCAATTATTGAGGCTATACATTATAATTATTCATTGCTTTACAAAATACTCATAATAGTTGGGGGGGGAACCATATTTTGCTTCTTTGCTCACCGATAGTAATCATATTTTCTGAGACAAATACCGGTTTATATGGTCTAATAAAAGATTTTTTCAAAAGCCATTTAATCTGCGTTGGAATCTTATATTGCCATTGGTATCGTATTATATTTATGCACGAATATCACGAATTGCTTTAATCATCCCAATTTTGCCTCCTCCCTCCAGGGGGACATTTAGCAATTGTCTGGAGACATTCGGCAATGTCTGGAGACGTTTTGACTGTCCTTTAGTGGGGACAGGCCAGGGATGCTCCTCAGCCTTTTACAGTGCACAGGGCAGTGTTCCACCACAGGGAAATGTCCAGATAAAATATCAATAGGGCCAAGGTTGAGAAGCCTTGCTCTAAGGAACGTACAAATTTAGAAATGTCACGGAAAATCTGAAATCTCTAGGCAGCTGATCCATAAGGAGTAAAAATTTTCTGCAAAAGTGCTTAATGGGGCCTGGTTGAATTAACAGAGTAGTGGAGGATGTGGATTGTATACCATAACATTATGATAGTAAAATATATTTCTTTCAAGTTCGAATTATTGGCAAAGTGTCTTATTTTAACATAATTTATTTAGTAGGTAGTTACTTGATAGTTGGCTGGTATCATCGGCCTGAGCTGAGGGTGCGTTTTCCTTGTCAGGCAGGAAGAGGCCTCCATTTGTGGAGATCGCTGTGGCCGCCAGTGGGGTCTGCCCCCCTGCCACTATGGCAGACCTGGTCGTGGTCATGTCATCTCAGTGGCCCTCTGTGGCCGAGGACAGGAGAGTCTCTGCTGACCTCACTGTGTCGTTGGAGACTGAAATGAGAAGGACATGTAGAATTCTAGACACAGAGGGAATCTCAGCCAATTTAGTCTAATACCTTCTCTTTCGTAGTAAACTCGAGCCTGGGTTAACTTGCCTTTTCTCATCATTCCGATTGGCTTCTCCCTTGTTTTCGCTTTCAGAGCCAGCCTTTCCCTGCTCGGTGAGTTCCCTGTGCAGTTAAGCATGTGCTCGTGTTGGGCGGGTTTTTTTCTTGCCTTGCTCTTGGAAATAGTCAAGGTTACCTTTTTAAGGGGTTTATAGGTTTCAGATCCCTGAGAAGCTATTTGTTGACCTGACTTAAACCACATACAAACTTTGCATGACTGAACCAGTCTTAGTGTCCAACACTGACTTCATACCACAGCTCATTTTTCACACGTGGAAACGCGCTATGTCTTTGACAAGTGTAAGTTCTCCAAGAAGGTGGTGACTGTAGCTATAGGTCGGGACTCGTCTGTTGAAAAAATGGTCTGTTTTATGTAATATTTGCATCTTTCTTGGGCTCAGGATACCTTGAGAACATCATTTTTAGTTCTTTATGCTTGTATTTGCTGTATGTGCTTAACTAGTCTTTCTACGGTGAATTTTAAAGTGCGAGAAAGCCAAAATGACATCCTGGAACAGGACATTAGGGAAAAATAAGAAACTTGAATAAAGTAGGGACATCAGTGGATGATAATATATTAACCTCGATTCATTAATTGTGACAAATGTACCATATTAATAATGCAAAATGGTCATAATGGGGGAAACGTTATGGGGTGTATGAGAACTTTCTGTACTAGCTTTGCAATAAGTCTATAAGTCAACAACTGTTAAAAAGTAAAAACTCTAAAATTGCTGCCCCTTTGTTAAAAGAATGTAGTGGCGAGGGTTCTTGTTTTCTTTTTCTTGGAAATAGGCTGCCACAAAGCTGAGCTTCTGCTTTCCTCTCAGCTTTCTGCTCAGGATAGCCACCAAGTGTCCCTTTTCAAAATGTGCCTGAATCGGTTTGAACAATTTCAGACCACATGCTGTGATTTTAATTTGCTTACTATTGCACGGACTTGTTTCCAGGTGGTAGAGTTCAAAGACCAGACAGAATTTTCAGGTTAAAAAGTTACATCGACAGAAAATGTATTCGTAGGTGCTGCTTGAAATACTGTCGCCGGGGAATGCCACTAGCAGTGTGCTAGTTGGGACAATGGGATGGGTGCCTGTTTTTGCTGGGCCTCCAAAGGCATCTGGGTGACAGATGTCAGTGTCTCCCTGCAGCCTGGTGGAATTCAATGCCTCTCGGTTAGAATAAGGAATTGTGGTTTCTGAGTTCACAAAGCCACAAAATACAAGTGTGGGTCTGTTGTATTTGAAAACTCACCAAAAATGTTATTTTTGTGTTAAAGCAAACACGGATATATTCTGGGAGAAACAAACAATTAGCATGAGTTTTTAAAGTTCTACTGGAAATTGCTGGCAACACGCCAGGCTTGTGGTCCCCACCGTGTTCTGTCGGCCTGTGTACAGGACTAGGAGATGGAATAACTTGAGTCTGAACTTGTTTGAGTCAGTTACCTGAGTTGTAAGTAGGCATAATAGTCATCCTGGAATTCTGCTGTGAAAACGGAGTGATGTAGAACGGCATGATGTAAAACGTAAGCCCCTCGGTAACCTTTCATTCCCTCAAGCTCTGGCCTCCTTTAATACCCGATTTAACCGTCATGGCTCTTCAGGCTACAAACTTCCCTTCCTGCCCCAAGTTTTCAAAGCTAGAAAAAGACCTGAGACATGGGCTCATCTTTCTCACGTTCTAGATGGATTAGAGACCCAGCAAGCAGTGGTCTTTCTGTTAAACTCTCCTTCCCTTTGCCCACTGTTGGCCAGGCTGTCTTCTAGGGCAGTGGTCCCCAGCCTTTTTGGTCTCAGGGACCAGTGCTCCTATGAGAATCTAATGCCTGATGGTCTGAGGTGGAGCTGAGGCGGTGATGCTAGCGCTGGGGAGCGGCTGCAAATACGGATGAAGCTTCGCTCGCTGGCCCGCCACTCGCCTCCTGCTGGGCAGCCTGGTTCTTAACAGGCTACGGACCAGTAGCATCCGTGGCCCAAGGGGTGAGGACCCCTGACCTAGTTGGTTATGATAAAACCAAGCAAAATGGTTTGAGAGAAGAATATTACTTTAGGTGCATACTATTCCAAAGACAGGTTAGTATATTTTGTGCTCCCAATAAGCTCAACTTATAAAAGAGGGTAAAAAATTACATGGGTGTCAATTCATGTGTTTCTTTTTCTTTTTCCTTTTTCTTTCTTTCTTTCTTTCTTTTTTTTTTTTTTTTTTTAGGTGAAGTAACCCTTGGTTAACTTCACAGATTGCAATGACCTTGTCAGCTTACAATACTGTATTTTTTATTTTTTACGCCTACAGCATCAGGTCTTCCTAGGTGGTCTCCCATCCAAGTACTAACCAGGCCGGACCCTGATTAGCTTCCGAGATCAGATGGGATCGGCTTGTTCAGGGCGACATGGCTGTAGACTCAGGTATTTTTTAAAGATAAATATGGATCTAGGGTAGCGTTTTTCAAAGTATGTTCCATGGACCAGCAGCATCAACTGGGAGCTTGTTAGAGATGCAGAACCTTGAGCCTAGCCCCAAGAGTCTGCTTTTAATTGGACTCCCAGGTGCCTCATGCACAGTCAAGTTTGTGGTGGTCTGGTGGCCTCCTTCAGGAGAGGACACAGCTGTGGTTTATCAACAGGGACCGTGCATGTCCTTTTCCACAAGTGGATTGACCCCCTCCTCCTGATGCATCACTCCAGCCTGCCCGCCCCTGCCTCGCACCCATCTCCCCTCTGTAAGGGGCTCAGCATCGCTCTCTTCAGGGGCGTGGTCTTTTCTGATAGTACAGTCTCCGTTCTCCCTTCTCCCTTCGTACTCGGCCTTCATCCTTCTGGATTTGTCTTTGTTATGCCAAGCTCTTCGTGTTGGGTGAGTGATCTTGCTTTTATTATTTCCTGACGCCATTCATGCTGATTTGTGTATTTATTTAATTTATCGTGCATTTTCTCATCGCTGATGTTAAGGGCCTTAAAATGCTTGCTGGTGTGTCTGCCACCATAAGAGCTTCATCATCATCATGATTATTATCAGCACCATTTTTTTGCTGCTGCTGCTGCGATATGTGTGCAGATAAAACCGATAATATTAGGCCTCAATGCATACTTAAATAAAACTGAATTGGCAATTACTCCTTAAATTATCCAGAAACCGAGTTGGCAAGTTAAAGTGACTACAAGTGGTGAAATCATTGTCATAGTAGAATCTTTTGCTCTTGGATTCAGTATTTCCAGTCTCTCTTACATTTCAGCTTAGAAGGTGAGTTTTTGGAAAGTGGAAGTAATAATTTACCCAGATTCAGGGCTGAGGTTTATACCGGAAGAAAGATTTTCATTATAATAATATGTAGTGTTGGTAAGTGTACAAGAATAAGAGATTTTTTAAAACGGTATCTTTTTATACGAAAAAACAGACGATATTTTTTTTAAACGATGTTAGCTGCACCAAAATTAGTAAATGTTAAAATAACTATGACTGGCAAAAACATTTTTCAAATTCTTTTTGCTTTTTATATAATTAAATGAAATTCTCCACTTGGTAGTTGATCTCTCAGATACATTTGCCAGACTGTCTGAGACAATAACTAATGAATCAGACCCTAAAAACATATAGCATGAGAAAAATAACAACTGTATGCTGCAATTTATAGGGCATAATTAATTAAAGAAATATTTTCGGTATGTAAAAATTTGTACTAGTAAATCTTAGCCTGGCTTAAGTGAATCTAGTTCAAATCAGCTGCTGTGAAAAAGCTGTTGCTTCCAGCCACAGAAAACAACCAGTTTCAAAGAATGGCTTTTAATTAAAAAAATTCAACCCTTTTTGAATCCAAAGGCCTAGCTGACTTTATTACCAGACTTGTCATGGTATCCATCTGCACGTTACTTTTTAGGCATCAATATATTTACAAAATAGTTAAGAATGTTTCATTTCTTCACAGTAAGTGTTTATTTTGCTTTTGCTGTATATGTGACAGGTGTCTGTCTGGAACACAAGGAGGATTGAGTCCCTGGACTTCAAGATGCTTACAGTCTAATAGAAACCTTAAAATTCCCACTGGGGAGGGTTTCAGGTGACACTAGCCAAGTGAATAAGTAGGTGAAAATTACTCTTGTCACTTTATGGATATTTGACATGTTAACTGGCGATAGGTCGTGATACATGGAAATTGCATGTTTCTGAGCTTCAATTAGTCTTTTAAAATCAGGTTAAGAATTTCTGTCATGTTTGTAGGATTAAACAGTCATTCCATAAAGAGTTTCGTTAAGTATTGTACATCTTTCTGAGAGCCACTTATGTAAAAGTTTAAAAAAGAAGGAAGAAGTTGCTCAAAAGCACTAGAAAAAAGATCATGGTTTGAGTTGAAACAAAACTCTCCAACTTTGAAATCTACAGAATACAATGAAGAAATAAAAAATAGATGAAAAGTGAAAATTAGAGGAAACAGAAATTCACTATCTTATCAAGTAGAGTGTGTATCTGATACAAATATCCAATAGGCTGTGAGCACCTCCGTACAAGAATTTGGGTTGTGAGTTAAACTAATTGAATAAATGTTATTTTATGAATAATAAGATATTCTAAGATCATCTACCAAATGCGGTAAGTAATATAGAATCAATTGTAGGTATCCTCATTTATTATGGCCTATTTGTGTTTCTTGCTATTTAGATCATTAGTTGCTAATGAACTAATGTGGATTTATGGTCACCAGCTACTACTTACACAATCATGTAGATCTCTGAGCCAAGGCTCCTGGTAATCTGTTGTGTTCACAAATGGCCAAAGGCATAACAGAGATTAAAGAAAGATAAATATAGTCACCTGGCAAAAATATTTGGCCTTGTTCAAAATCATGGACGTTAAATTTAGGAGAAATGTTTTTGGTAAAAATATTTGAAAGTTTGTTTTGTAATCATAAGTAGCTTGGGTCATTGTGACTGGGGTGGGTATGTGGGGGAGAGAGAGGGAGGGGCAGCTGAAGGGACATTGGAGGTTGTCAGCTGGGAGAGGGAAGTGAGATGATTAAGTTAATTGGTGGAGAATAAGCATAGAAAACCTGGAGGGTATAGACTCTTGAAATTTTAGTGCTGTCCATTAGTCATTAGGTGAAGACTTATGGAGAGATGGTGGAAACCACCAGTGATTAAGAAAGAAAATTTTCGTGAAAAATCAAAGGTCCCACACCCTTTTCCTGGTATTCAGGTAGAGTAGAGTTCTGGTCCCGACCCATTCCCATCTTAGCTTTCCTTTTCAGCCAACCACTTAACTTTTTATCTCATCACACTGAGCTGCTCGAGTTCCTTGTTTAGGTCCCTCCCCCCTACTGTGCCATTCTCCATGCTATGCCTTGGGTCCTCTTCCTGTGGGTGTGTGCATGCGCTCATGCATGTGTGCATGCATGTGCGCGAGCCCTGCTTACTCGGTGAGACCAAGTTCAAACACCAGCTTCCGTGTGAAGGCTCCCTTAGTTCCTTTCAATTGCAATAAGGCAATCCTCAGAGGAATCAAATGTGCCTCCCTGTCCATTGAGTGTAGGTTGAAAACTCCTAGCCTAATTTAGGATTATGAGAGTTTATTTTATTGGTGTGGCTTAGTTGAGCTTGATGAAGTCAGTTTACAGATTACACCAAGTTTTCTAGTCAGACGAAACCAGTTTACTCTTTGTGAAGCTGTGTTCGCAGTGGAATGCTACCGTCTGTCCTCAGATGTAAGTCCTTGAGAGACACATGCACCTAAGGAGCAGACTGGTTCATCTTTGGCTGCCATGGTAATGTAGATAGGGAGATCTGGCATTTGAGCTTAAGATTTGTGGGTGAGATCATACAAAAAAGCAGAGAGAGTCTAGGTGAAAGAAGAGGCAAGGGGACAGGCTACACCAGCGATGTGACAGCTGAATTGCTGGCTAGACGGGAGGCATTACGTGCGTGTAGATTTGGGCAGAGGCCCGGCAGTCGGCTTCTCCTTGACCTCCTTCGGCACGTAAACAGCATTAACGAGCGTGCAGGAGGCAATTGTATTCCCACCTGTGCACGTCTGTAGGTCACCCCAGTGCCACAGAACAGCATCGTGATGAGAAGATGGGTGACCCTCCAATATGGTACCCCCACTCCTCCCTGCACAAGAAAAGCCTCTTGCAGTGCCTCCCTTCCCACTTGCTTTTTGCAGAGCGAAACACACTTCTGCCATCTCCGCCGTTCTCCTTAAGCTTCAGCATGTAGTTGTTAGCTACAAGTGGTTAGGAATATTTCCACCAGAAAGCGAATTTTAAGTGTGTCAAAATATACTCTGAGAATATCTGGAAATTTGAGCTGGCCCAACTAGTTAACCATAACAAGTAGCTAATTGCCAATGATCCTCGGATAACAGAGCTGATCCCGTTTAATTTTGACAGGTGAAAACCAGAGTGCCATGTAGAAAAAAACCCCAGCTCACCAAATACTCCATTTTAAAGATTTTTCTGGGGAATTGGAAACAATGCTCGTTTATAGGCCTTGAATATGAACTACGACTCATAGTTCTGGAGTAGTATTCCCCCCACCATGAAGAATGGGTTACAGCACTTAGTGTTATGTGCAGATGGTCAGAGGAGGGGACGTTGTCTCCAGGATTGTTTTTCTGGTGTATTAGGAATATATTAAGGTACAATTGATCCTTGAACAATATTAGAGGCACTGACCCCCTGCACAGTCGAAAATCTGCCTGTAACTTTTCACTCCCCCAGGACTTAACTACTAAGAGCCTACTTGTGACTGGAACCCCAACTGATCACACCAATAGCCAGTTAACATATTTTGTGTGTTATAGGTATTATATACTGTATTCTTACAATAAAGTAAGCTAGAGGAAAGAAATGTTATAATGAAGAGAAAATACATTTACTGTATTTACTGAAAATATCCGCGGATAAGTGGACCCGCGCATGGAAACCTGGGTTGTTTGAGGGTCAGGCTGTACTTGGGTCGCCCGCCTGGTGCAGGACCAGAGGCATGAGAACTTCAGGCCCCTGAAGCCCATTCCACCTCCGTAACAGCTCTGTGACTTAGTAGCAGCGGTACCCACTTCCTGCCCCCACTGCTGTCTCGGGGCACAGCCATGCACGTGACCTTGCCTCTGCACTGTCACACGGGCACGGGAGACTGACGCCTGACCGTCGATCAGGATCTGCAGATGGCCGAAATGGGGTGTTCACTACGGTGGAATCGTGGTCCTTCCCCCGGAAGAAGAGCACCTAATAATAAGAGGCCTAATAAGAAGGAACGAATCACTCCCCGCTGGTTTCGGAGACCCCTTGGGAACGTCACATGGTCTCTACCACCAAGGAGTTCCCGTTACGATGGGGATTTCATAGACACTTGATTTAGGGAGGTTCACTGGGGGAGATACTTAGGAACAAAGTGAAAAAAGTTAAATATAGAACATGTTAAAAATTTCTTTTTGGTTTCAGTTCTTAACGAGGGATTAGGGTAGCAACCCAAATACAAGTATTTGCTTTAACCAACAGATAAATTATTAGCACGTTGGTTGTTGACACATGAGTCAGAGCTTCTAAAATTTGTTCCCGAAGTAGGTTGAGCCTCCTTCTCTGCCTGTTGTCACAGGGTCTAAAAATGGAAACGTGAGTCCAAACTCTTTCCAGATCATAAAAATAATTCTGAATTAGTAGAGCATAAATGAATGTAATTTTATTTGAGTGTCGTCTTCAATTTCTTCAGGCCACGTTGAGACCTTTTAAGTCTTCTAAAGTTCCCTGTAGCGAGGCTTAAGGGAAGAGTAGCAGCTTTGCTTCTGGCCTCAGACACTTTTCTAATTAGGTCAGATAGAGCTGGTCACCCTGAGATAAGCAGACCCTCTCTCTTTCTGTCCCTTCAGCATCAAATTTTAAGAGTTTCTGTCGGAAGCAATCACGTAGACAAGGTTGCTTCTTACAATGATAAATTGCTGAATGTGGAAACCAAGTGGGTTCTGAGTGATTAGTCCTTCTGGTGACCCGAGAGTTAGGTATCAACCTGTCCTCAAGATGCAGCCTTAGTAAGTTCACTCTCGTGACACACGAGCAAACCTTTGTTCATTTAGGATTTGTGGTGCTCTAGATTTGGAACTCTGTTCTGATAACAGAAGTCTTAATATTAGGCTAAGTGTGTACTGACTGCAGCATTTATTCTGGTGGTAATTATTTTGTAAACCTATGTATGAATCCAGCCACTTTCCCCAAAATGTGAAGTGCAGAGTGAGAACGTAGCAACTCAGAAAGGGAGATGATAGACTTTGTTTAAGCTTGACCCCTGCTAAGGAGGTGGTGTGGACTCTTTCTCCTCCTGCTGGTTTATTAATCCCCTGCTCTTAGGCTGACAGCTAGTGGATTGATTAGTTCCATTGCTTATTTGCATTGTGGCTCTTAAAATTTTTATCTTAGTATTTTTTTTTCTTGTTTTTTTTTTTTTATAAAAATTCTACATATTGTAAAACATATCACCCAGAAAGGAAACGTTATCTTCATTATTAAAGAAGATGAAAAATAAAAGAATTAAGTACGTATCATAAGAAGGTAGAAGAACACCTAAATAAACAAAAACATAAAAAGCCAGGAAGGAGGAATTAAGAGAGAACAAAGATAGAAGTTAAAAGTAATAAAACAAAATAAAATTTAAAGGACAGATAAATCCAGTAGCTAGTTATTTGAAAAGACCAATAAAATAAACTCCCATAATCCTGAGTGAGGAAAAGAGAGAGCAAAAATAGATAATAGGAATAAATAAGAAAAGAGACACGGGAGGGATTAATTGACTTTGTAGGAAAATGCAGCTTACGGTCCTGTGGCAACACATCTGAAAACATAGGGATGATTTCTTAGTAAAGTACAAATTACCAAAATTGATCCAAGTAGCATGGAAAACTTGAAAAGACCAGTTACTCTAGAAGAGGTAGGAAATGTGATTAAAAGTTACCATTGAAAAAGTACCAGGACTCCTTGGGGTTCCAGCTGAGTTTTAGCTAACCTTTAAAAAACAGAAACTTTAACCTTTAAAAAAACAGAAAATTTCACCTTTAAAAAACAGAGTGTTGTTTATACTTTTCTAGGACATAGTTAAAATGAAAAGGTTCCTTGTTCATTTAAAAAAACCAGCACAAGTTTAATACCTGATAAATTTTAAAGAAAAGTATAGACCGATTTATATAAGAAAGTAATTGAAAAAAACTTAAAATAATTCATTAACACATAGACTCTTGAGTGCATTAAAAGGCTAATGCACTATAACCGACAGTTTATTTTAGTAATACTAGGATGATTAAGTATCAGGAACTTTTATCACCATCATCCATTATCCAACCCAACATATTAAAGGAGAAAAGTTTATGACAGCCGATAGAGATTGAAAAGTCATTTGATAGAAGTTAAGTAACCAGTCCCAATGTATTACAATCTAAAAAAACAAAATAAGAACAAAAATAAATTACTTAAATATAAAGAAGGCTATCTAGTACCAAAAACATCACCCCAATAATACTTATTTCCTGAAAGGTAAAACAAAAATTATTTCAACTATAATTAGGAATTATAAAAGGATGTCTGCTTTTACAATTACTTAACATTGTCTTAGAGGTTCTAGTGAATGCATAAGACAGTGAAATATTTTTATGTTTAGAAAATCCAAGAGTCTATAGCAAAATAATAAAAAACTAAACTAGGAAAATTTATCAAGGTAGCTGGATAAAAAATAAGTCTCTAGAAATGATCATTTATCTCTTTCAAAAATGAGCACCTGGAAATGAAAGTTAAGTATGCCTTTTCTCAGTAGCAGCAAGTGCCCTAGGAAAAAATTGAGCAAATATGGTACCTGTATCTTTCTTAGTGAAAGATATGACATAAAAAACATAAATATTGCTTATTCCAAAATTAATACATTTATTGCAATTCCATTTAGAATTTCTTAAGTAGTGGGGTTTCTTCTTTTCTTTAACCGAATAAAATAATCATGAAGTTTATCTAGAAGAATAAATGCATAATACTTGAGAAGAGCCAAGAGAAATATGGAAAAGAAAACCAGTAAAGACAAACTTGGCTTACAAGTGATCACAATACGCTAAGAAAGTCTTTGTGACCAAATCAGTGTGGTATTGATATAGGATTACATAAGAAGTTCAATGCAACAGAATAGAGAATCCAGGACTGTGTTTCATTAAGGAAGAGAAGTCAATATACAATAAGATAAACAGTTCAGTGCTGTTGAGAAAAATTACATTATTCGATAGGTGGTACTGGCCTAACCAGCTTTTTCAGGGGGTGGGGGAAGATGGACTTCTTTCTTACATTATACTCAAATCCCAGAATCTTCAGATGTAAACAAGCCATTCAAATGTAGAAAAGAATAACAAGAAACTACTTGTATCCTCTTGGGGATGAGGGGGAAGTTCTTGAGCAAGACTTGATACCCCAAAAGATACATTGGGGGGTATTTATGACTTGTATGACAGACAAGAGGTTACTGCCTACAGTGGTAATAACTTGTGAATTGGCAAGGAAAATGACTCAGGGAAAATGGACAAAGAATATGAAACTCACAAAGAGCAAATGCAGACAGCCAGCAAACCTATGAAAAATAATTCACATTTGCTAGGAAAATGCAGATTAAAACACAATGAGACATTACTTTGAACCCATCAGACTGGTAAAAATAGAGAAGAATAACACTTCTTGCTAGCAAGGATGTATTAGAAGTAGTGTTCTAATAATACTAGTGGAAATGTGAATGACCATGCTTTATTTGGAAAGCAGACTGGCAATGCATATTAAAATTAAAAATTAACATACCTTTCTACGAAACAGCCTTTCTCTTGGATATCCGTCTGCTAGAAATAAAAGTGTCTACATGCAAAGTTGTATTTTTAAGGATGTTTGTCGCACCATTGTAGTGACAAAATACTGAAAATACAAATCAATGCCCATCATTTGGAAAACGGCTGACTTGAGGAGTATATGTACTGTGTCTCATTGTGCAGCCATTGTAGAGAAGGAATGAGAGCTCTGTTAGAGTTGGCTTTGGAGGGGTTTCTGTGACAGATTGATGCATGAGAAGTAAGGTGCAAAAAGGCACAATGTCCACTTGCATTTGCCCAGTGCGTAAATCTGTGAGCATGGAAGAGAAGATGGCAGTGGTTCTTCTCTAGATTATAGGGTGGGATGGAGGTTGATGTGGATGATGGGGGTGGGGGAGGGTGCAGAACAGGGGCTTTCTAAGCCGCCTCCTCTCTGTCCCCCTCACATGAAAAAACCCACCCGTGGTGTTATCTGCATGCCATATTTTTCCTGTGGAGGAAGCTGCACAGCTCCGTGGTTTGAAGTTAAAATCCTGGTTCCTTCTCTTAGGTTTCTCATTCGTTTTTACATTCTCATACCAGTCTGTGCTTGTTTTGATGCCCCTGATGCCCTCTCAGATTTTATGAGGATATTAATTATGCATATTTAAAATTCTTCCTCTACGTCTGACTCTGCTCCCTTCGCAAGCTCATGCCCCTCTCACGGCCTTGGTTTTTTCACATGTTGTCTGGTTTTTATATTTGTGACCCTTATTTGCCCCTTTCCTATCTGGAGAGTGTGACTGGTATTTGTCAGGACGAGGCCGTGTGTAGGGCTTGGTGGGAGGGGCCAGCAGGTGGCTTTTTAGGTGTAGCTACGGCTTGTCCCCACCCAGACATCTTTCGCTATCCACACTTCTTGGGACCATAGTCCTGCTTTCACCTGCATGATGAAGGCAGCAACATGGGAAGTGTTTCCTGCTTCATCACCCTGATCGTGCCCCAGGTCTCTTCAGCCCCTTGTGTCACTTGACTTGAATTTCTGGCACCCAGAGAACACTTCCTCCTTCCAGCCACACTCCTCCGCACACGTGGGGGCTCCGGTTTGTGTTTTTCTGTCCATCCGGCCCATCCCATGTCTGTTCACGGATGACGATAGTCTTTCCTACTTCCTTAGGACTTTTGTGGGTGCGGCATCTGGTCCGGGTGGAAGCGAGGCGGTAGCAGTGTGTGCTCCGAGGGCCGCGTGAATATAAACTCACTCGTATGACCTGTCTAAGCGTTAGTTTTCCCATCTGTAGAGCGGGGATCGGAATAGTACCTATCTCCCAGGGTTATTGTGAAGATCAAACTTAGGTGATGCTCTTACAGGGGTTAGAGCAGTCACGTACAGGCAGACCTCAGAGATATTGTGGGTTTGGTTCCAGATGACCGCAATAAAGCGAGTCGAAATCTTTCCGCTGGTGGAGGGTCTTGCCTTCAGTTTGTAAAAACCTCAACATTTGTGAAGCACAGAAAAGCGAAGGGCAGTAAAGCGGGGCTTGCCTGAGCTAAGGATTCCATCAAGGTTAGCTGCCGCTGTTTTCAGAAACTGGAGTCATGGTAGAGATACTGGCCTGCAGCGTGGTTTTTTCCTCCTGGTTAATGCATCTACCAGTGTCCTCGGCCGGGATGTTGTAAAAGCTCTGTGATGTTTATTGGCATATTTATTCGTGAGTGTTTGTAAATAAACTCCTGCGGTTGAATTCCTAGGTGAAAGGGACGTCAGCATATATGCTGTTCGTTGGTATTGGGGAGTTTGCCTCCCAGGTATTAAACTAGTTTCCAATAGCTGAGGAGAGTACCAGTTTTTTCCCACGCTCCGTGTTACTCCGTTTTAGCAATCTTTTATTCTTTGCCATTATAGAAGGTAAAAATATCACATTTTTTTTGTCTTTAATCAATAAGGTCATTCATATATTTATGTTTCCTCTTTTACAACATGCTAACTCCCATCCGTTGTCCATTTTTCTTTTGGGTTATTAATTTTTTCATTGATTTGTAGGAATTCTTTGTAAATAGAGTTTTTCCTCCTTTGATTTGTACATTTTGTTTAGAAGTTTTTAATTTTAACATTGGGCTTTTAAATATGTCTTTTCTGTGGTGTCCTCTAAGGCTAACAACTACTTATAGCATATCTTTATGTTAAAAATAAGAAAAGATTCACCCTTCAAATTGTGAAAATTATATATTTTTCTAAATCTGAAAAAAAAAAAAGAAAAATTAGAAGGTAAAAAGCTATCAGCAACAGAAAGACTGTCATTTTTAATATATTGGTATTTTCCTTTTAGTTGTCTTCTGGTAGGGAATGTGTATTTTTACATAAGTAGCATCATAATTTTAGTACACTTTTATAGTTTGTTTTTTTTGGTCACTTAACAGTCTAATATGTGATACACAATATAACATCTCAATGTACAGTATCTTCTTTCATCCTTTCTGTTCTATTTAAATTTCCAGTGTTTGCTCTAAGAGAAAAAGTGCAGTGACTGCAAAAATATATATTTTTAAAAGTTCGATTATGCTCTTATGATACCTCCTTGGAAATGGGATTACTAATTTAAGCAATATTAGGATTGAAATACTTTTGGAACATGTTACCAGTTTGTTTTCCCAAAGTGTACCAGTTGATGTTCCCATCAGCATAAAGACTTACTGCCCTTCCTCAGAGGACAAGAGCCAGCCTGAAGAAGATGTGGGAGAGGAGCCTTCTGAGAGGCACAGCCAGTATGGTGCCACGGGCCCATGTGGGAGTGAGCTGCAGAGGTTTGAGGACGAGCGAGAAGGCCAGAGGGGCTGGGGGAAGGGAGCAGAGCTGTGTGGGCATCCATGAGGAATTTGCATTTTATGCTTAAGGTTGTGGGAAGCCGGCGGAGAGAGTGATAATTGTTGCAGGAGGATGCGTCCCAGAGGTCATTGCAGTAGCCTATGTGGGAGAATGGATTGAACACCTGGATGGAAACATTCAGGATGGAGAGAAGGGGATAACTGGGATTTTTTGTTTTTGTTTGTTTTTGTTTTTGTTTTGGTGATTGAGGTCCTAGGGCCTACTGATGGAGGAATGGATGTGGGAGGGATAAAGAGAAGAACCAAACTGAGACATTTTTGACTTGAATAGCTGGCTGCGGGGTGGCCATCCAAATGCAAAGGCTTAGCTGGGGAACAGGTGCGCAGGCAGAATCAGAAGCTGGTGTCTCTTAGACCCCTAGTGGAGATGTGGAGGAGATGATGGAAAGTGAGGATGGAGCTCAAGGGAAAGGTCAGGCTTGGGTAGGTCCTTGGAATTCTGTGTAGCCCAAGGGACAGGGCAGGATCACAAAGGTTTCGAGGTTATTTCTTTCATTTGAATATTTATTCAGGATCCTAAGTAACTGCCTTACAATAATGAATGTTGGGAACACAACCATTTCTTAAATTAGGGAGCTGTTTGTAAGCTGTCAGGTTACAAATGCTTGAAGATACAGATCACTGGGTCTTGGCTAGTATCTTGAGCCGAGCAGGTGCACGGCATTGTGTTTACTGACTGATGTTTAAAGATTCAAGGGACCTTTCCCCTTCTTGATGAGACAGTTTTCAGATGCTGTGATGGAGTCGCTAGTGACTTGATTGTGTTTTTAACCTGTGAGGCATGTAAACCACACGTTGTCCTTTTTTTTGTAGAAAGGCTAATCCATGTTAGGAGGATTTGTTTTAAGACCTTGTAAGGAAATTCAAGACTTTGTGCTATAATCACCAAACCTTGCCTGTGTTATGTAAAGATTTTTGCCTGTGTCATGTCATCCTTGTTTTGTTCAATTTATTCCTCCCCCTCCAAGTGTCCTAGTTTCTCTTCTACTGTAGCTGGTTTTGAAAAAAACAGAAACTTGGGGCTTTTTTCCCCCTAGGATTTGGATTCTTCATTTGTTACTTGTTTTTTTTTAAAAAAATAACAGATAATACATTCTTTGCAATTTTTAAATCATGTTTTTAAATTATAAAATAATTAGACATTGGAGAAGATAAAGTATAAAGCAGTGATCCATTTATAACCTGAATAGCCAGAGATAGAGACTTGGTTACTATATTGTTTTATTTCCTTCTAGTCCTTTGGCTATATGTATATAGAAATAGTTAATGCATTTGGAATAATATTGTTTAGAATGATGCTTTTTAACCAGTACTTTATGATAACTTGTAATATTTCTAGAAAAATGATTTTTCGAAGGCTGCAGAGTATGGGTAAATTCACAATGACTTTTAGGGAAAGAAATCTCAAGATGATCTCAATAATTGACAAATCCCCCTATGATTAAAACCAAAAGCAAACAAAATACAAACACTGAAAAGTCTTTGGAATACCACTTTGAAGTTCAAATTTTGTGTTTTTAATAAGATCTTGTTTTGAATGATGTCAGCCTTCACACTTTTCTTACTCCTTAAAATTTAATTATTTTTTACTTAAAATTTAATTACCTTTTATACAGTTCCTCTCTTTTCAGTTGGAACATACTGATCCAATGCGACCCTTTGTGTATTTCATAAAATCCCACTGAACAAGCCATCCCAATTTTCTAAGCGTAAGCAATTATTGAGCAGATTCTTTAGGTAATATGTCAGAAGTGCTAGAAGCCATAAAAAGATGTACATTTAATTGTAAATAATACCGAATTAAAGAACCTCCGTGAATTTTTAACGTTATTTTGAAATTTAATTAAGGTAAGGGAGGTAAGTGAGAATGGAAGCCTTTCCTCTTGGCAGACGTCTGGTCATCAGCTGTCTGTGAGCCGTCAGGACCAGATCTACCCCAGCCATTCCTAGGTGAGCCTTCTGTGGCCTTCCTTGTCAGTAAGGATTGTGGGGATTCCGGGAAAGGCTCCTATCCCTAACACTCCCTTTGCTAACTGCATTCTGCCTGCGTTGCAAACTTAAGACACTGGCGACTTCCTGTTCGTCGAATCCGGAGGCCTGTATTTGCTGGGCACGCTCCTCTCCAACCTTTACCTAGCCCTTGACCCTTGAGCATCTTGGCTCCTGGTTTTCCCCTCTTTACCTCTCTGACAGCCTTTCTGTTGTGCCTTCTTCTCCAAGATTCTAACCCCATTTTCTTATTTCTTTCTGGTTTTTTGTTCGTTTGTTTGTTTGTTTGTTTTACCTTGAAAATCTAATCCTGTCTGCTGTTGCCCCTATGAGATTGATTCACAAGGTAAAAAAAAAAATGTATGCATGTAAATATATAAAAGTTTCACATTGGGCTATGTTACATATAGTTTTATAGCTTATAATTCTTAACATATTGTGAATGTTTTCCCATATTTTAAAATGTTCCTTGAGGACATGAACATATAGATATCTAGAGTTGATTTTCTCTGTGGTCGGTCACGAAGGTTGCTTACAGCTTTTCAGTTTTGTTTTTGTAGTGAACTTTTTGGTTTATCACTTGACTATACCCCCAATTATTTCCATAGGAAAGGTTCCTTGGATGAGCATTAAGTTGAGGGGATGGCTGTTTTTAGTCCTGTACATTGTCTATAGACTCTTCACTTCCTCTCAGTGATACCCTGCTTTTTAGACTTTCTTCATCTATGCTTTATTGCAACAGATTCCTAGCAGGTTGCCTTTTTCCAGTTTCAGTTCACTCTAGGGTGCTCTGCACCACTGCTAACCTCGGTGGCCTTAGAAACTGCAGCCCATTTGTGGCACCCCTGTGTCCCTGTCCCTTTAGGAGCTCTAGTTACATTCATGCAACCAGCCTCCAGACCTATTCTTCCTGACCCTCCGACGTGCGGAAGGGACTCGCCGTTTTGTGCGTGCTGTGGCCACTCTAAGTTTCGGGTACCGTCTTCCGTCAGACTTCCATGCTGCTCCCTCCGTGACTCGCCCCGGCTCTGCTCCCTTTTCCTCTCCCGGTTTTCCAGACTTGGACATTCTTCAGTCTCTAATCCCCGTCTCACTCTCAGCCTGCGACCTTGTCTTCCACTTCTTTGGAAAAGCGAAACAAACATAGAACAGCCCTCAGTTGGGGACACACGGGGTAGAGGCAGAGATGCTGCTAACATCCTACAATGCACAGAACAGCCTCCTATGATGAGGAATTACGTGGCCCCCACTGTCCAGAGAGCCCGGGTTAAGAAAGCCTGTTTTAGACCTGCCCTCAGATCATGGCCGTGGTGCCTCCGTTACCCAGGTGTCTCTTCACTTCCGCTGCTTTGTGGGATGGTAGTTTTTCCTTTTGGGGCATTAACCCTGGATTGGGACTCTTCGTGTTGAACATACTCTAGCGTGTCTTCCTAGATTGTGGGGCAGCTTGGTTGGGTCCTAATTTCCTCTAGATGGAGGGACTTGAACTCCTAAAATTTGCATCGTTTAAAAAAATCCGGTGGTAAGATTGGTGTCGATTAGCTTTAGTTGCGTTTTAGTCGAGGTTTTACAGAATCTGATTTCTGTGAGTTGAGGAGAAGGATGTAGGTGACAAGTGGTTGTCCATCACTTGCTCAGTAAGTTGGTTTGTGAATGGAGGCAGCAAAATTGGAGTTGGAAAGTGTAAGTATAGACTTTCTTCTCTTCCTCCTGAGTTAGGTTTTTCTCTGCATTTTTTAAGGCCGAGACTCAGTGGATGGGAGAGAGGGAGTCAACTTACTAAAGTGAAACGTTTGGCTGTGGAGAATGCTTATTAATCAGAAATCTGAATTTCATCTTCATTTTTATATTAATATTTAGCATGAAATGGTCATTTAAATAGAGTGTTAGTTTGCTCGGGCTGCTGTAACAAAGTACCACAGGCTGGATGGTTTAAACAACAGAGGCTTATTTTCTCACAGTCCCGGAGGCTGGAATTCCGAGATCAGAGTATCAGTAGAGGTGCTTTTTCTGAGGCCTCTCTCCTTGGTTTGCAGATGGCCATTCTCTCCCTGTCTCTACATTCTCTGCCACTGTCTGTGTCCAAAGTTTCTCTTCTAAGAAGGACACCATCTTGCTGGATTACAGCCCATCTCAGTGACCTCGTTTTAACTCAGTGACCTCTTTAAAGCCCCCATCTCCAAATAAAGTCACATTTTGAGGTACTAGGGGTTCAGACTTCAACATAAGAATTCTGGGGGACACAGTGCAGCCTATAACAGTTGGGTAATATTAGATGTGAAGTCTTAGGTACATTTTATCTTTAAGAGAACAGGCAAATTATTGAATAACTTATTAATTTGTTTAGGTATATTTTCTTATAGTGTTGTGTGTGTGTGTGTGTGTGTGTGTGTGTGTGTGTTTTAACCTTCCAGCCAACGTGTCAATGTGAAACAGCCTAATTTTATAATCAAAGAAGATAGAGTTTCTGCTTAGATTTAGGTTGTAGAGCATTTGTGTATCATTGCCTGCTGACTCCTAAAAACTTGGGGTATTTTTCTTGTTTTGAGATTTCTACTGAAAATAGTTGGAACTGTCACCCTGTCTGTCTGTAAGGGTGTATCTGGGGACAGGGCTTCTAGTAGTAACCCAGTGCTGACTTTCTCCACCAAGACCTCCGAGACCCTCCGAGCCGCCAGAGGTTGCTGGCCACCCTGTTGATCTGTTTTATTATCTCAGAGCCTGTGAGAATCCCAGCCTTTGAGCACCTGTGGGAACTCGAAAGTCTAGTGTAGAGCTGGTCAGCTGACTTGCCAGGAACACACAAGGGAGCACGCCACCAAATTTGAGTTAATAGAGAACTGGAGCCTTTTGCTACTAGTGGAACACTTCCTGTTTGAGCTTCTCCTGCTGGGATTGCTCAGTGGAGTTTGACTTGCTTCCACGAAGTAGCTTAGTGCCAGTGACAAGCCAGAGGAAGAGCACATCTTTTACATGGTTTCGAGAGTTGAGTAAAAGGTGATCAGGTTGGTAACCTGTGCCTCAAACGGGACTCAGTGCCACTGATCATGCCTAAGGGCACCTACCTGGTTCATCTGAAAGTGGCTTCACGCCAGAGATGGGGAATTTATAGAGTGGTGCCATCTCTCACGTAACACCAAATCCTGCCTGTCAGTTCTGTTTGGTGCTGAAGTTTGTATCATACTTAATCTTTCTTCCAGCCTTTTTTTCCCCTTCAAAACTTTAAGCTCTTTGAGGACCAGCAGGTTGTGTTGTCCAGCCAGTCTCGTGTGGGGCCTTGAATGCAGGAACTGAAGAAGCTGGGTTCCTTGCGAAGGACAGACCTCAATGCCTGTCTGCCCAGAAAACTTGGATACAGCTCTAAATAAGCAAACAGCACAGCCCAAGTTAGTTACTCACAAAACCCAAGCATCTGGATGTTGCCTATCCTGTTAGGGATGTCCTCGGTTCATCTTCCTACCTATCGAGAGCTGTCTCTTGGAGAAGCGATGCTGCAGGTAACAGCGTTTTCACAGGTGTGGCTCTTTCAGCTGCCTGCTGAGCTGGGCGGAGTTACTTAATCTTACGGTAGGGGTGGAGCTTGACTCAACCCTTTTTCCACCAACGAGCATTTCTTTCTAGCTGTCATTGAAGTGAATCATCAGTATAAGTAGGCAGCTCGGTGCATTCCTCCTCAGTTGTGCTAAAACTTGCTGGTTCCCGAGTACCGGCAGAGGTGTGTGCAGGCAGCGTTTCAACACAGGGAGGGAGAAGACGAGGCCAGGAGCCTGAGGGTCATCAAGGCAGATTTCCAGCTGTGTTTGAGTCAGATTAGCCCACCCAGACGCTTCTCGGCGGGGGACGTGGCTTGTCTTCCGTAAGCCTCGAGGACAATTATAGGTAAGAACAAAGACGCCATTGTACGTTTATTATATGAATGTGTAATATCTACTGTTGGATTTTGGTGTAGTACTGTTTTTATATGGGTGGCATCATCCTAGCTCATACCAAGATTTTCCTTTATAAATTACTTTGTTTTGGCGTTCAGAGTTAGCTGTAGTTGATCACTTTTGCCCTGTTTATGCATAGATGGGATGGTTGTGATGAATGAGACTTGAAAGGAACTCTCATCTGCACTCTCCTGCTTCTCTGTTCTTTGCTTCTCATGTCTGTCTTGATCGTTCAGAAACGTGTACACTTTTTACTCCAAAGATGAATGCACAATGGATTTTTTTCTTTCTGAAATCATGAAAAACGTAGACCACTTTAGTTCTATGAGTGTTGTTCTCTGATTTAGAAATCGCCAGTTTGGGAGGAAACAATTGTGTTTTTCTTCCTGTTCTGTTTTGGGTCTGTCTTTTCTATGAGTATTTCTGACTTAGAAATCTCACTGGAAAAGAGGGAGGGACCGGCTGTACTGGGCCTCAAATGAAATAACACCTGAGATTATGAAGTGGTTTGCTTGGATAATGATTTATGGTTTATGTCTGAATTTTTGGTTGGCAGTGGTCGTCTTTCTTCTCTTCGGTATTTAGCTGACATGTTTGATTGTAAATGCATTTGTTGTTGTCGTTGTTTGTTGTGAGTTTGAGAGAACAAAAATTAACACCCGGAGCATATTCAACCGAATTTTTTTTTGGGTTTCGCTGTCATTTTCCCACCCTTACTACTCAGACATATGAATATACTTTATGATTAACACGTGATTTTTGTTTCTTTACTGTCTCATTTGATGGTGATTCATAAACTGTTAGTTCACTAGTTAGTATACGTCTGTATGTTGTCCAAGCCTGAAATAAACTGGAGTGCAGGCCACACCTTTATATTAATGAGCCAGGTTACTTTCAAAACAGTACTCCTAATGTCAAACGTGGTTTAAGATGGATGGAATCTAAGGAAATAAAAATGTATCGGTGATGTGAAGTAGCAAGGCCTGTAGTCAAATCTGAGCTATTTAATAAGGTATTTTATTGACATTGAGAAGTGTATTGTTTACATGTGTTTGAGTTAGAGTGTGCCAATCCAAAAAAAAAAAAAAGGAAACAATTATAAAAGAAGAGGGAATTTAAAGAATTTATGTGGTAGTGCCTTTTTTTTAAGGGCAAAATGAATTTAAATTCCCATGGGAATTTGAGTAAAATGATGGTAAAATCAAGAGGGAAAAAAAATGCTTTCTATTTAATTAGACAGGAGGAAAGGAATCAGAATGATTCTCACAGATATTATGTTTTTTAATTAAAAAGGTTTTTTTTTTTTTTGGAGTCTTGTATTGCACCTAAATGTCGATTTAAAATAACACATTTAAGACATTTTCTTGTTGCTGTAGAGTACAACAAAAAGATATACAGTGAAGGCAAAAACAGAATGATAGGAATTAGCTAGTTGGGGGGTATAAAATTTTTATTCTAAATTGGTTGGTTTGGTGGGTGTAGTGATGGCAGGGGGTCCTGTGTACTTATTGGCAGCATCTTCGATGCTGTTACTAAAACAGAGGCTTTTGTGGTTCTGATGGTTGTGTTGGAGTGGGAAGGTCGTTTGGAATTTTTTTGTATTTCATTCCATCAGTCTATAGGTCTTAGGGTTTGTCCAAATCAATTTCAGGTGAAGTCATTTACATATCATTTCTTTCGCCTTGGCAGAAATCTGTTCTTCCTGGTGGTTTCCCACCTTTGCAGTCTGAGTCAATGATGATTTATTGTGCTAACAATGTAGAAGACTTTCCATTCTACGAGTTGGCCTGAAGCCTGCCTACTAATCTCTCAGCTCCGAACTCAGGTTTCTGAGGTCATTCACCTCGGGGTGATGGCAGAAGCACGTGCTCTCAGGTGTTTTCAAAATCTCTCTCAACTATGCTCTTAATGGCTCAGAATTCCACCGAGGGTCACCTGGCACACTTGCACCCACAGTAAATATTTGTGCTCTCTCCGTGCTTGGCCTGGTTTTCTTGGTACCCAGGGAGGCAGGGGCACAGGTAGGCAGCTTTCCTATGCGATCCTGCCCACTGGCCAGGACTTGTGTGACTGGCCAGGACTTGTGTGAGACCCCCAGCTGCTCTCCCGAAATCAAAAGAGGCTTTGTTTGTGACTCCTCTAAAGGCCTGAGGTCTAGATCTCAAGAAAATTCCCGCTGCCTTGCTGTTGTCACCAAAACTGGATCAGCTAAAATAATCACGAGATCTTGAACTATGAGCTGTACTCTCTCAGCTGAGACATATGTGAGCTATTTATTCATCTTAGAAGTAGTTACTGGAAGAAAGGTTAAAATACCAGCTTGTGATTGACATCATCCCTGAAAACAAAGGATCAATTTTCTTCTCTTAGAGAGTAGAAGACTCTGGAAATTTTTGGAACAGCACATGAGACATGTGACATATCATCACCTCCCAGAAGTAGTTTACAGTGTCACTTCAGACTAAGTGGAAACACAGAGACGATAGATTTAAGTGGGGTAAATGGAGTTTAATAGAAATACATAAAAAAGCGCCCCTTGCAATAAAGTAAGTGGTCGTGCTCCCCTCGCTGTTGCCCGTTCGGCTGCAGCAGAGGGTCACATGCGACCATAAACCACTTCTGACTCAGGTCGGTGGCTGGAAACCCCGTCACCTTACGGAGGGCGTTTGGTCATAGATTCTTGAGCCAAGGCCCTGTGGAGTCCTGGGGCTGTGATTTTCAGGAGCATTTGCCAGTGTAGGGGTTTGAACCTTCAGCTCCATTAATAGGGCCGACGAGTTTATTTTGGCTAAGATCTGCCATGCTAAGTAGACAAGCTTTGAGACTCAAGGAAGCCTCTAGTTTCGTTGAAGAAAGTGGTGTGGCAGGCTTCAAGACCTTTAAATACATTCCACTTTCTTTCCTGCCCTGTGGTGTTGAGGTTCTCAGGGGCGTAGTTGTATTTAGGTTCATCAGTGAGTGATTTCCTATCTGGTGTTATATTTGTGTGACTATTTAGCTCATTGACAAGGCTCTTTAAGACCTTTGCAATGCCTTGTTTATTACTTTAAAATAATTTCTCTTCTCCTTAACTTTTTAGTCCATCGGTTACAAAATATTTATTAAGTATCTTTGTGTTAGAAACTGAAGACTACCTCTTTTTCCCTTACACCTGGCAGTTTTTGTTGCACTAATATTAACTTGAATGTTTTTTTTCCTTCTTTTATCCTTGTTTTCACTCGATTAATTTTATTTGTAAATATATACTTCAACAGGCCTTAAGCATTGGACTTAGTGAGGGCAGCAATCAAAGACAATTAAGAATTTATTTCTAAGATTAATCAGACTGGGAAAAATATGTCCCCTAATTTTGTTAGCTGGTTTTAAAAAATTAATTTTCTCTTCAATTCTTTATTCTTTCATGGGAGACCACACACCAGAGGTCGAGAGGTTTCTCTTGTGTGTGTGTGTGTGTGCCAGTGGAACTCTTTCTGAACAAAATAAAGAATTTAACGGTAGAAAGATTAAGTAAGCTGGAAGGTATGCAAGTCAGGGAGGGAGAGAGAGAGAGAGAAAGAAAAGACAGAATGAGGGCCCCGTCACCTGCGTGGAACTGTAAGTCCCAAGAGATCACGCATCATCCTTCTGCAGGGGTATTGCCATTAAAATTCGATTTTGAGCATAACACAGGATGGAAAGCTTTGATGACAAAGTCAGCATCTTAGTTTAGCAATAACCAGTTTAGGGACGAGACCGCAAACTCAGCAGTGAGATTCAGCAGCACAGGCCCTGTCTGGGCAGGGAGTGCCGGAGCCTCTTCACCTGCACCGAGCTGGAGGCCTCTGCAGCCTCCTGCCATTGCCTAACCCTAGGTGCTACCTGCATTGTAATTAAATTCGCCTTTTGTTGTGCTTGTGCACGTCAATATTAAGCTCTGCTTCTTTTTTTTTTTTTTTTTTAGGGGAGGGGAGAAGTGTGAACAGAGAACAAAATAGCAAGTTGGGAGCTCCCAAACTGAGAGTGTACCAGTTAGAGTCTAAGTGACCTCTAACCTTGAGGTGAAACTCAGTTATTCACCAGGTATGCACTGAGCGCTTCAGGGGCCACCCGGGATCTAGGTGCTGGGAAGGCCAGTGCCCAGGCCGTCGGGCTGCAGAGCCATCTGTGGTCACCTGCCTCCCTACCTGCAGCCTGGTGGGTGGAGACTGGTAATAACCAAGTGAACAGATACTGTACTTGGAGGCAGTGTGAGGGGCTGTAATGAAAGCAGGAGACGGGAATGGCAGCTGCATGGGTGGGCACGCTTTTTTTCTTCTGTATCGTAGCTCCTAACATTTTTCAGAATGCCTGGTTTTGGTTTGTTTGGAAGTTGTGGCAGACACTAAGATAGTGGTTAGAAAACTTGCTTTAAAAAATCCTTTGTAACGTCCTTCCTATAGAAAGCTATGAATAATTGTGCTTAGGATGATCATTAATCTTAGAGCAAAAAGAAGATACTTCCTGGAGAAAAATATTTCCACTCATTAGACACGTTTACGTGTCGTTTCATATAGGCAATATTGGAAACTAGGAGCATCCACGTCTGTGGAGTAGCCTCAGAATGAATGAATTATTTTGCCCTGTGACAGCCTAGATAGAGAAAGGGTTGAACTTGTGGTTCTACTGATGACATGACAAGCTTTGTCATTTGCCAGATAGAGCTGCGTTAAGTTATGTGACCTCCAATATTCGAACTCTCATTTTTCTTTTTTTTTTTTCAAGTCGAGATTTATTATAGCAACCTGTGGAACTGAAGCTTGTCTACTGTTACTGTTTTGAAACTGTAAGATAAATATTGAGTGGGAGGGGTGAATGCGAACACATGCAAAGCAGGGCATTTACGAGATGTAGTCCAGACACACTTCCCGAACTTCTTAACCCAGCATCCCTGAGAATATGGTATTGTGTTGTGAGTTTCTGATGTCACCACAGCCATGAGTTCCTGTGCTGCTCTGGGGAGGGGGGAGAGAGCCCTTGGGGCATCTCGTGGTCTAATGTCACTGCTGAAGACAACAGCAGCTCACCAGGTGCTAAAGGGTAGGGAGGCCTCCGTTGGATGAGATGAGCTGATAGAGATCATGACATCTGATAATTTCCAGTTGCAGGTGGCAGAACTAGAAAACACACCTGGGTGTGTCGTACTGCAGAGTACATGCCCTCAATTACGTTGGTGTCTTACCCTTAAACAGAAGGAAAAAACCCTGTCTTTGTCAAATGTGCAACTTACATTCATCTGAGGGTCTCCCCCGCCCCCAATTAATGATTCCACATTTCAAGTTGTTCAAAATCCCTGTTTCAGAAAGGTGCCCAACCATCCCGTTAAAAGTACATCTCACACCTCCCTCCACCTGCCAGCGTCAGTCCTGTTTGCCTGCGGTGTTTTTCGTCTTTAGTATTAGTCTTCTAACACTGTCCTGATGTGTGTTGTTTGCCACCTCTCTGCCCGTGCTGGAGTATCAACTCCACAGGGGTAGGGAGTCTTAGGTGTTTTCTTCCCTGGCGTATCTCAGGTGCCTAGACCAGCGCCTGAGACGTAGTAGGTGCTCGGTGCACATTTGCTGACTGAAGCCATGGCAGAGGGAGGCAGACACCGGAGCCCTCCCGGGTCTGAAGGGAGCCTCCGCGTGGTCTCGCTCGGTCTTGCGTGGTCTTCGCGATCCTGCCTTGGCTCAGTTGGTGGCTGAGGTTTCTTCTGACTTGTCAGTGCCTCGAGGTGAGTAGTCTGTAGGGCACCGGGCCCCACCTTTACACATTAGTAGAACGGAATTGGCTGGGTGGCTCTCATCTTCCTCACTCCTTTGAGAGGAGAGTCGAACTGCCAGACTTTCTTACATGCTTTCGCGAAGGTCGGAGTGGAGCCCTGGCTTCTGTTACACAGAGAGGTCTGTGCCCCCACGGGGAATGGCTCTGTGAAGCTCCCTACAAGCCACTCATCGACATAGCCAAAGTCCTACCCATGGTGGGTTTTTCCTTCCTAATTGCCACTCTGGTTCTCAGCATTCAACATGCCGCAGTTCCATGTGCCACTGTGGTTTGACTTGGCCTTAATCCTTTGTTAATTGCCTCTTGTTCGGTGCCCTTGGAGCAGATTAGCCTTTGCTTTCGGCTTCTTCTCCATTGCTATTGGCTTCCTTTGTTTCAGTCATGATGTGAGAAAAATAACCAAGAGATTACACCCGAGGCTGGTTTATTTCCGTTCGATTTGCTCCTGTTTTAGCAGTCCTGTACTTCAAAAGATGAGAGATGGCCATTGCTCCGCACATGTGTTCCATGGTTCGGGCAGGGATATTTTGCGGTATTTACCACAGAGCTGGAGATTTACCCCGCCCACCGCACCCCCACGCCCCGCAAGCCTAACCTGCCCTTCGGCCTTCCCGGTACCCTGTAAAGCAGTTAACTTGTTGCAGACGTACTGTGTGACTGGACTGTCATGTACAAAAGTGACCAGGACATGGTTCTGTTCAGAAGAAGCTTCCAGATCTGTTGCAGAACTGGATACGTAAATGAACAATTGCTATATTGATAGGCTTCTGCCAACGGGAGTGGGACTTGGGGATTAGGAAGTCTTCTCAGACGGTTGAGCTGGTCTTTGAGGTTGAGTGAAGGTCTTGTGCAGGCAAGGTGGGGGCAAGGCATTTCTGGCAGAGGAAAAAGCATGGCATGTCAGAGAACTACTTTGTCCCTCTTGCTTAAATAAATGTGTAAGGCCTATGGAAGGCAACATCGGAGGGGCAGGTAGGGGCCAGAGCCGGACATACCGTGTATGCCACAATAGTCTGGACTTGATCTTTGAGGTTACAAGAACCAACTAAGAGTAGGTGATTCCCATGTGTGTGGCTTGGATGACTGAGTTAATATCTGGCTGCATTAACAAGATATGGAATACAGGAGATTGGAGCTTGCAGCGAAATTCAGCCACGAGGTGCTTAATCACTGAGCTCGGGGTGGCCATAAGGTTCCTTTATTTGTTTGCCTGTGCTCAAGCCTGAGGTCTTCAAAATTATAGACTATAGAATATGTGGAGTGTAAGTCTAATTAGCAGTTTGTAAGTGGCATTTGGCTGGAACGCACAGTAGTCCCTAAACATACCATTTCTTGCATTTAGGCCACCAGTGTCTGAGTCGGGTTTTGTGTTTGTTCAGTTACAAGGTAGGCTGCAAGCAGGCATACTTCCTGAAGGCTCAGACTGCCTTTTCAATATAGTTACTGAATATTATTCCTGCAGTATAGGGACATGCACGTTCATCTTGCTTGGGGTAATTGAAAACATCCCCCCCTCCCCCCGCCGCCCCAATGACTTAATGAGGAGAGAACTTATCTCACTTTGTGGCGACACCTGCTACGTCCACAAGTGGCTTATATTTGATATAATTTTGATTGCTGTTTAGCGGTATCTCAATCCATGTCAGCTACACAAAAAATCGAGAATAATTACAATGAATGTTTTCTCAATCGTCTGCTTTTATTAAGGGCCGTTTAAGAATTTGTTTGATGTGTGAAAATTCACATCTATATTGAGGCTTACACATCTTTATTTTGAAAGGAAGCCTTTTCAGGGTTGGGAAAAAAATCAGTAACACACTACAAAAACATGAAAAGAGACACTGAGAATTTATGCAAATGGAATAAAAATTTATAATGGTGCATCATGAGCTAGTGATTATTTTATCACTAAGATATTTACCTTTTTTTATTAAAAATGGATCAACAAAATCCAGTTAAGTTTCAAGTGTACAGTTCAACAGTATGTCATATATATATGGCATTGTGAACACACATAGTTAGATTTCCCTCCATCACCAAATACTTGACCCCTTTGATCCCTATCTACCTTCCCCCTCCCTAGTGATCTCCTATGTAACATGAACCTCCTTTCTAGTTTATAAGTGATTATCAACAGTCGAATCCAGGTTTCTTTAATTGTTGTGTTATTTTTCTCCCAAAGTTAGTCCTCAAATGTTAATATTTCTTGTGTCCTTTTGATCTGAATATTAAGTTTCTCACACAAGAGTATATCAATTCCATAGGTCAGTTGTTAAAAGTTTTGCCTTTACTTAATCAAAAGTGGCTCAAGATGTTAGTTTTGAACATCAGGCAATATTATTCTGTGAGTATATTTGAGTTTATAATTCAGGACACTCTAGGAAATGGCTTTATGGAAAAGCGAAGAAAGTGAAGCAAGTTGAAGAAAATGAAATGGACGTGGAAAATATCTAGTGGATAATTATCAGGTAGTGGATAAACCAAGATTTCTGTGTTTCGGCAAATTGAGCAAGGCAGTGTTCCAAATGGGTGACCCTGGAGGAAGCTGCCGTGTCATAGTGAGGGGGTAGAAGCCAGGCATCCAGGAAATAGTTATTGAGGGTTCATTCTGTGCACGGTGCTATGGAAAATGCAGACTGGACTAGTTAGCTAAGGCATACAGAGTGACCTTTAAGTGACTTGCAGCTAATTTAAGAGAATTAAGATTTGCACACTTGAAACAGGGCAAATAATGCAGAAAGGCACATGAGTCAGTGGCAGAGGAGTAGTCTAAACAGTCATGACTGTAGGAATGCAGCGTAGAGAGGCTGGTTATTACAGGGTGGTTTGGTTTGTTCTGGGAAGAGGAGGAGGACGTGCTGCCCGCCTGGAGCATAGAAGGACCTAGAATTTCCATAGGCATGAGAGGAGAAAACATAAAGACTCACCAATAAGTAAGCATGCACCAGGGGTACAAGGGCTGAAAACTTTGAAGGTAATAGGTTGGCATATTTGGGGAACCAAACAGATGCAGCTGTTACTGACAAGTGGTTTAATTGGATTCTGCCCTTAGGTCTAATAGAAATTCATAAGCTTAGGGCAACAGCAAGCAAGGATCCTGTGTTCTGTTTAAGTGTAGTAGAGCCCTGACCATCATAGTTCTTATGGCAAAGGTGCGTTTTATTCTGTATAAATTTTCTTAATCGATCCTGTGTGCTCTTGCCCCATGATTCTTGAACCCTTTCTTCTTCAGGGTCGGAGGGACAAGGAGAAACCTATTTATCCATAAAACAAACTCATATAGTAGCATAAACCTTAATGCTCACACACTCTTATGAGGTAGGGTGTGGTTTGGATAGGTACAATGCCTACTAATAAATAGAACCCATCCTAGGATCTCTTTAGAAGTCCTTGCATATTTAGTCTCATCGAACACGATAACTTAAGGGAGGATATTAAAAAAAATCTGAACACAAGGAAGGCTCTCCAATGTGCATTCAGCTTTTGAGATGTGGTAGGAGGCTCTAGTGTTTGTTCTTGGTTAACCTCAGGAACAGGTCAACCAAGATTTTTAATGCCGATGAAGGCTTCATTTCTTCTACAACCACTCTTTCTTCTTGATGATCTATAGGTCCAGGAAATCCAAATGTGAGTGCCTACCATGTATTTATCTGTACAACTGGGGGAAAAAAAGTGTGCTCTACAGCTCATCTTCTCATTAGTGTTGGGATGGGCCATTGTCATAATCTGGCCCTCTTCCTATCCTAGTTTTTTCTCCTTGTGATTCTACAGTGAACCGTAACTGTTTTTGCCTTTTTTAAAGTTCAATTTTAAGAAGTCTTGTGATGATATTGTACAGAGTTCAGCATAATGAGTAGGTCAAGTGTCTCGTGGTTTATTTGCATGTTTCATAGCTTTGAAGATAAAAGTAAAAAAAAGTATTATTTTGCAGATTATTTTTCCGAGAGTTGAGAGGACACTTGGTTTCCCTGAGGAATTCTAGGATTTCACAGGCGGTTCTTTGTGTTTTTGAGAGCAGTCTGAATGTGGTTGGCAGGGTGGCCTGAGGAGGAAACGCATTTTAAATGCAATTTAGTACAGCTCCATAATCCCTTACCTGCAGTTTGAAAAATCAGAAAGCCCTGGAAACTGAAAGCATTTTTGTAGGTTTGTACAAAACTTATTGGATAGCGAAACGTGACCTGAACTAACTTGAGAGTATTTCTGGTTTTACTAGAACACTTAATATAACTATTCATACATATCGACGCACACATGTGAACATTCGGTTATGGGAGCTGCCCCCACCCCTACTGGGAATGTCATGCAATAATTGGAATACTCAGAATCATCTGAGAAAAAAGAGTCCCATAACACATTTGGCCCCAAAGGCTTCTGAGAGGGGTGTTAGCTTCCTGGGGCTGTAGTAATAACGTACCACAACCCATGGGGCTAGAAACTTGGAATTTACAGTCTCAGTACTAGAGGCTGGAAGTCTGAAATCAGGGTGTCATTGAGCCTATGGTCTCTCTGAGGGCCCTGGGTAAACTCCTTCCTTGCCTCTTCTCCCTTCTGGTGGTTGCCCACAATCCTTGGCCTCCCTTGGCTTGTAGAGGTGTCTGTCCAGTCCCACGGCCACCTTCTCCCTCTGTGTCCTTACATCATCTTCCCGTGTGCATAACTGTCTCTGTGTCTACATTTCCTCTCTTATAAGGACACGGTCACGCTGGATTAGGGCCCGCCTTAATGACCTTATTTTAACTTGGTTACCTCTGTAAAGGGCCTGTTTCCTAACAAGGTCACAGTCTGAGGCTCTGGCGTTAGGGCTGCAACATGTCTTTTTGACGGGATGTGATTTAGCCCATATCACAGGAAACAGTTCAAGACGAGCTATTCTGTTCTTTCTCTGTGTTCAGACCAGCACCAAGTTCAGGACCTTTGCCTCATGGCTTTCCTGGTGTTGTGTCACTCGTGGGGCTGCCTCTTCAGACTTTAGAAGCTGTCATATGTCACGCCAACCCCACGTAAGGGAGGAATCCCTTCTCTCAGAACCTGCCTGTGAGAAGAAGACAGCTTCTTGCAGAGAGAACTGGACTGGGTTTGGGGTTAGCCCCTGAGGCACTTCTGGCACCACAGCCACTCCCACCCTTGAGGCACTTCTGGCACCACGGCCACTCCCACCCCTGAGAGGTCTAGAATGTTCCTACGTATATCAGAAGAAGGATTGTACAGAAAGTGCTTAGGACAGTGCTTGGCACACGGTAAACACTCCAGGGCAGAGAGGTCGGTATTTTCATGTGCATAGGCGATGTTTAGCGGTGTGCATAACCGTCCTTCGATTCTCTCTTCTCTCCACCCCTTACCCTGTCTGCCCCCCAAAATTGGCCCCATGAGGCTGCTCTCAGCATGATGGTGGTGGTTCAGTAATCTGCATGGTGTCTCCCTCTGCTAGACCTTTGTTCCTGACCACCCAGCACACGGGGGTCTCAGCAGTGTCCACCTCTGCGATGCCAGGGGCCACCGATGACCTCCGTGTGCCACCTTTAGTTCTAGCAACCCGGAGAGTGCAGTGACAGCCAAAGTCAAGCACAGGCTGTGCTCTGGAAACTGACGACTCTTCCAGAGTTAATTAAACACAGCTTTTCCTGTCTGTTTCGTTAATGAAGGCTGAATTCCCCGACTAGTTCCCTGCCTTAGAATTGGCCTTCTTTTCTAGTTCAGCACAGTTCGGTGTTGATTCTCCTTTGGCATCAAGTTCAAAGTCCCTCCGCTCGACCAGTGGTATTTCTTTTCAGTCAGAAAGGGCACAGGTAGAAGTAGCCAAGGAATTGACTTCAGTGTTACAGGAAAGTGATGACTTTAGAAGTCTTTTCCCATCTTGGTGACTTCAGTGAAATTCTGTGTTTGTGTCTCTGTTTTTTTAAGGCTACTGACTTTATAAATTAGGGGTAGAGGGAGATAACTTATAAACAGTGAGATACAGTTAAGCAGTTAGGAAGGTATCTTTTTGCATTTTTGTTTTATGAAGTTCAAGTCGGGTTGACTTTTCTTTCCTAACCATGAAGGGAGTAGATGAGCAGGCGTCAGCATCCCACCAGAGTCAAGTCAGAGCAAACCGGTGGACTGAGCTGATTTGAATTGTTCTGAATTGTTCCAGTTAATCATGACTGTTCTGAATTGTTCCAGTTAATCATGACTGTGGGCAAATGCCATCAGGGTCCAGATACTGCCAAGTGAACGGTATCCGGAAAAAGAGATGTAGGCTGCTTTGAGAAGGGGCCATCTTGAGACAGGGTCAGGGCACTGATGGGAATATTAGAATGTTTCATGATTAATCTCATGAACTGCAAAATTTTTCATAGGATTAGTATTCTCTGTGACACAAAACTTCTTATGTAGATGACTTTGCATGTGCCCAGCATAGATTGCTTCCTCTAGCTGGATAGTTAATAGATTAAGCAAATTCCCTTTCTATTTCTGCTAGAGTATAAAATATTACTTAAATAGTAGAATAGGACTGTATGGTTTTCAAAGAACTTTTCAGCATTTAGGTCCCACCATCATATAGGACTCTATAAGACTCAAACTTCTGGTCAACCAGCCCAGGATTCTCTTATTAGCGGGAGCCAGAAGGAAAATACTAGAGACAATATGAGTCTCCCCTCGGGTGGTTAAATGCGAGGGCCATATATACTGCCCTCTAACTTGATAGCCATTTCTGTATCTGTGTGAACATGTTTACCTGTCCATAAAATTTCTGCCTATACTGCCTCTTGGAACTTCTGTCTATTTTCCTTCTTTGGAGTTCTAGAAATTCATTACCCTCTGTGTGAAACAATTTACATAAACATTTACCAACTGCTAACACTTCTGCAGGCAGGAATTAGTTCTGTGGAGTGTTTGGTAAGTGAATATACAAATACTTTAGAGAAAAGTTGTCCACACAATATACCCCCTGCAACTATGACCCACAATTGGACTGCCGAGTGACCAGATATAGGTGGCAAGGAACAAGGAGAGAGTTGGTCCTGACTAGAGATTTCAAGACAGGAGTGAATGAGAAGGCTTCAGGATGAGAGCAAACTGCTCGTTGCTCCAAACAACAAAAGCATAACTAAAGTATCCAAAAGTGTGTTTTTTTCAGCAGCTTTATAGAATATGCCTAAACTGTAAAGTTTTAATGCTGCTTTTACCTGCTTCAGACCAACATAAGAATGATTTGTCTATAAATTGACCCGTTGCTTTGTTCTATTTATTGAAGGATCGTACGCATTCAGGAGTGACTAACTCGTTGTCAGTATTGGTGACAAGTGATATATTTCAGAGTATACTTCATGCCTTTCAGTGTAGAATGCCATTCAGGCTGGAATGTACATGCGTATTCTTTCACAGATGTTCAGTAATCATTCATTTAAAGCAGTTTTCTGGGTATAAAAAGTATGGGAAGCTCTTTTGGGTTCGTTATTGTGGTATAGACTAGTCACGAAATTACAGGGTTCAGTGTCTGATCAAAGAACGTATTATAGTTGAAGCATATGTGTAGCTATTATTGGTATTTGAATTTTTTGTATTTATAAAAGTAGAACTTGCTCACCAATAGGAATTTTAGAAAGAATAACCATAAAGAAGGAAATAAACATAATTCCTTAAGTTACCATTTAGAGAGAACAACTATTAACTTTAGCTATGTTTTTCTCAGTACTTTCATATATATATAGAATTAGTCACATTTTAGATCTACTTATTTCCTAATTTTTAAACCATGATTATTTTCTCTCATTAAAAATATTCTTTGAAAACATGATTTTAATGTTTTATAAATACTCTAGCCCATGATTATACTGTAATTTATTTAATCATTTCTCTATTAGACTAGAAGGTTGCTCCTAATTTTTTCTTATTATGTATGATGCTGTAATGAGTATCTGTTGCAATAAATATTTGCCAGCGTCTCTGATTATTTCCTTGGGATTAATGTTTAGAAATAGATTTGTTGAATCAAAGGCATCATCTCTTTGGGTGTTTTTGATACCTCCCGCCATATTGCTTCTCAGAAAATCTGTAATAATTTCTTTCCAGTGGCAGAATATTAAAATGTCTGCTTCTCTTTAGAAAGTGTTAACTTCTTTGTATCTTTGATAGTTTGTTAGATAAAAGCTTCAGTCTCGATATGGTTACATTATATTCACGTGTTTTTATTTCTTCTCTCACGTTATTTGGGCAATTTTTTCCTTATTTTGTATTTTGCGTTATTTCTTTATCAGTAATTCATGTAACACTGACTATAATAGTGAAAGTGGAAAAGCATGAGGACACCTACAAACCAGGTTTTGCAACGAAACTTTCTCTTGGGTGAGCTAAGTCTCAGTGTGTCACATACATCAGGTAGTCAAGATGAATTTGGCATGTGGTGTTATGTGACATGCTACATTCGCCCTCTGCTCTTTGCAAACTGGAATCACAGACAGGAGTGATCCTTATACAGGCTGTTCCGGTAGAGTATTGAGCAACTTCATTTTACAGGAAAAAATTATTGCTTTCTTCAGGTTGTGGTTGCTCCCTAAGGAGGAAAAATGGTTGAAAATGAAGACCTTTCTCATTGTTCTTCTGTATATTGGAAGGACACCTTTCTAGCTGGTGGTCAAGGCAGTGTCATTGCAACCTGGCTGCAGTCTGAATGTCCTTTGCCCACTGCAGGCAACTCTGCATTCTCCCCCACCCCTCCTCACTTTAAAATATGTGGATCTCAGCAAAGACTAGTCTGATAAAAACAGGTAAATAATCATTGCAAAAGGCCTAGCCTTTATAGATTCTTGTTTGTCACAGAACTTCAGTGCGTCAGATGGAAAGGGTCACGCATCACCCCATTAATGATGTATCAGGACTAACTGTCCTTGGTCAGTGTGTCCCAGGAGGATGAGCAGTGGACAAATCCAGAAAGTCTTATTTTCACCTCTTGCAGAGAAATGACCCCATCTGCGCTGTTTTTGCTTAATGGTGATGAAGCTGGAATGAGACCAGTCTCCGCATTCTTTGAACCTAGTTGAGGTCAGTGCAGGTCGTAGTCCTACAGTCTATTAGAGAGAGACCCAGAGAGGGGAAACAGAATTTTCAGCTCTGAGCTCCGTGTTGAGAATGAATAAGATGTTTGACCAAGGTCTCTTGGTGACTTCTCATGAGAGAGCAAGTCCTTGTGTATTTTCGTTGAGCATCTAGGCATGTTAGGATTCCTTAAGATTACATTGCAGGTAACAGGACCTGTCTTCTAGCCACCGATTTCCTGTACTCTCTGGTGTGTCTCATGTATCCAAGATAAGGTGATGTCACCCTTCTATTTTTTTTTTCCCCTCAAAAGTAATCTTTTGTGTGCAGGTGAGGTATCCTGTTTGTGAGTGAACAGATTGAATCTCCCAAGTATTTTTTTTCTCTGGACTTTACATACTCAGAACTACAGAGGAACCTGAGTTCCTTCAGGATAGGCTTTGTGTCCCTCCAACATAGATGTAGATAGAGATTTGGAGGCCGATTCTAACTTTGAGATTTCTAGTATAAATAACACAAAATCATTAGGATTCTCTAATAACAGACCATTAGCACTGGATAGGCCTTGTCAGACTTATATATGAATGTAACATCACAGACATGGAGCGAGATTCCGGGGCTTCTTGTGTGGTGACCTGATTCATCTAGAGAGTTCTGTAAAAAGGACTTTAGTTATAAAGGCGAGGCCATAGCAATGCCTGGGAATTCACAGTCTCAGTATGAATCGTAAGGGCTGCTTTGTCTGTGGGTGCATCCTGCTCTTCTGTGGGTGACGTTGCTGGTCCAGTAAGGGATCAAAGCCCCAGTACCATTTCATAGTGGTCGTCCAGGCCTGAGAGTGGCAGGCCGGCATGGACGCCAATCTCTCTGCCTAACCTGTTCACCACATTCGTCTGGCCATCCGCTTCTTCCGAGTACAGCTTTCTTTTTGATCCTCACCACCTCTGTTTAGACCTTTCTCACTCTTGGGTGCAGAAATCTTCCATCTGATCTCCCTGCCCATTGCTGCATCTCTTTATGATGAGTCTGATCATGAGTTTTCCCTATTTCAGTAATCCCATGATGATGATAGTGGTGGTGGCTACCAGTGGCTAACATTTATTGTGTGCTCACACTGTGTAATTTTAGACACTATTGTAATTTTAATCTTCCGAACAGCTTCCTTATAAGGGAAGGACTGCTGTTATCCCGTTACATGGATGGTGAAACTGAGGCATGAAGAGGCAACAGGAGTTTTCCAAAGTCATCCGACTGCAGAGGGAGCTGGGATTGAGTTCGGCAGTGACGGCCAGCTCTTCAGTGGCATACAAGCCCCTTGCGGTGTGAGCCGGGGCTCCCTCCCCAGCTTACCTTTTCTTCCCAAGTCCTCCACCTGCCACTGGACCTTTCCTTATGCTCTTCCCTCTGGAAAGCTCTCACCTGCTCTTGGTCCTCGCATCTCAGCCTCAGAGACGCCTCTTGGGCAGGGGTTGCCCGGATGGACCAGTGCATAGGAATCACTGGAAATGCTTGATAAACGAGGATTCCCAGGTCTCAGGTGACTGTGGCGTGCATGAGGTCAGGAACCACTGCTGCATCCCCGGGTACACGCTTGGTTCACTCTGTCATTATCGCCTTACTTCTCTGTGCCCCATTCAGATGAGGGCAGAGACAGCATCTTTTATTTCCCACACCTGTCTCCTTGCCTGGAATTACGGGAGGCATTCAGTAAATAGGATGTTGTTTGAACCGTAGTATCAGTTTCTTGTCTCCTTTTAAAGGCTGAAAAGAATGTGATAAACAGCTTCGCTGTGCAGAGAAAACAAAAGGTTTGCAAAATAGAATTTCTCTTCTAATCCACAAAACATCGAGCTTTTTAGAGAGTAATGATAATGCCAGCCCTGAATTGTACTGCACACCAGCCACTAGGACAGTAACCAGTTGCCAAGAGTGACTTTGGGTGAGCGTTGTTGTAAATGAGGTTACCGGTTTGATCAGCTCCATCCACGTCCCCAGGGTGCTTCCATACAGTGGGGATCACGAAGAAGCAGGAAACACTAAGTGTGCGGTGCTCGGTGGCCGGCACCCAGTCTGTACTATGAGGTCATCAGTGTCAAATCAAGTCACCAAACAGAGCAGAAGTAGGGAGTTAGAAGGAGCAAGAGACACCCTCAAAATTCTCACAAGTTGGGGGAGAACAGAACCCCAATGACAGAGGCTACCATCTCTCGAGCACTTGTGCTGTGTGTTTGGTGCCGAGCTGGGTACTAATATTAGCACGTCATTTTCTCTGGTCTTCACAGTGACCCTCTGAGTTAGGAGGTGTCATTTTCACTGCATTCGTGAGCAGTCTGAAGAGTGACTAGGTGACTATCTGAAGGTCACTCTGAGAGTTGGTAAAGCTGAGATTCGAGACGCCAGTGGAAATGGTCAAGAGCATCAAATGGAGAAGCACTGGCAGAGGAGGGCGAGGTGGTCTTCATCCTGCCTGCTTCCCTCCGTGCCCCGCCTGTGGTGTTTATCACAAAAGTAGTGTGTGTTAATGGATAACAACAACAAAATCTGCCGGCAGTGTTTAAGGGGGGTAACGTGGAAACCAGAGCCCTCTGCCCCTGTATTTGTACCCTGTCTCTGTAACTGCCCCTGAGCTACTTAGCTTGTGTCTTTCCTACATTTTCTGGTGGTCTAGGAGGAGGGAGGTAAGTTGCAAACAACTAACCACTGACTCAGGACTTTGCTAACCTAGCCAAGGCAGGTCATGTGCTGAAGGTCTGAGACGTACGGCTTCAGAGGGGCCTTGTGTGGAGTCATGTGACAAGTCACTGGGAACTGAAGTCCACTCTCACCACTCCTGCAGAGCATGTGTTCAGAAATTAAGGCTGTCAGGGCTTGAAACAACCTGCAGGCATTTGAGGTTTGCTGTCCCTTAGCCTTGGCGACCCCTCCTCCCTCCTGCCACACACTTTTGTTTTGGTTGTTGCTTAGTTGATATATTTTTGATACCTCGGAGGTAAGTTGGTTAGAAGCTGGTAACATGTATAGGAAAATATCAGCCCAGCGATGCTCAAGGGTGGTCTCTCACTCTCAGACTGTGGGCTCCCCCTTTGTGCCCTGCTGCAGAAAACCTCTTGGTAGAGTAGAGATTAGAGCCTTACTCTCTCTTGCTTTTCTATATTTTTAGGAAGTCGATCTGTGTTTACTTAGGATGGGTTGGGCTGTTGTTCTCATGAATGATGAGAAATGAGTTTGAATTGTTCTCAGATGCAAAATAGTCTAACTCAAAGGGATCATCCAGTTCAGTGGCTTTAAAATGTTTTTTTAAAGTTACAGAATCCAGTCCAAAAAAAATATTTAACATGGAAGCCTGATATATAAAACAGATTAAGATGGAATGGTAGGTAGCCTGCAGTCATCCTGAGATAGTTACGCAGAACGAAGGCTCTGCAGTTCAAAAACCACTGATTCAGCCCGACCCCTTTATCGTGGCGATACGAAAATTAAGGTTCAGCATGCCTGGACAGTGACTTGGTCAGGGTCCTATAGCCAGTTACTTGGAATGTTGAGAAGAAGATCAGATCTCCAGGTGTGGCCTCCCCGCAAGGCAGATACTCAGCTCAGGCATCTCGTTCCTCCTCTTACAACACCAAAGATAAAAATTAAGTCATAATAACAGATTTCTAGCAGCAACTCCTGCCCCTGGACTTTCCTGTGGTGGTCAGCGGTGTGGTATCTCGGCGAGGCCGTAAGCGTGCGCTGGGGGAGCCGGTGTCCGGAGCAGGCAGACCGGTAACCCTCCCTTCCCATCTCCCCTACTCAGTGTTTAACCTGGGGCAATCAAGCGCTTGATTTCTCTGTCTCATTTTCTCATCTGAAAAAACACGCCGACTCTGTAAGCTTGCAGCGAGGATCAAATGAGATACTGCTTGTAAGTATCTTGCATGAGCCAGGCGTGGACTGGATGCTTCATGGTGACTGGGTGCTGGCCTTGTGGTAATGGTGCCACTGGTGCCAGTTGTGCTAATAATTGATTAACAGATTATAGTAGTATTGATTGCTGTTCAGGCTGCTCTGGCATCTTCCTGCTCATTTTCTGATTCCCAGGGCCCTGTCCCATATCTCAGCTTTATGCTCCAGCATTTACCTTGCTGAAATGGACAAATGCGGTCATCTTCGCTCAGCGGGGCTAAGGAGGGCCCTTCATAAATGTCCATTGGTGACCTTTGTTGATTGAATCTTTTACTCACCCTTTTCCCCAGCTCACTCGCACTTGTGTCTCGCTCCTAGCAGAGCCCTCGGCATGTAGTCCACACTCAGTATGTATTCGTTGATGTGAATGGTACTGCTGTAACATCAGAAAGGGAGGAGGCGAGGAACTGGACACCAGTCTGGGCAGCTGTGCTCCTGACCACCACCCTTGAATGTACACCTTACAGTCCTTTCACCAGCCCATCCCGTGCCTTCTACTCCTCTCCCCTTGAGTTTACACTCTACGCCTCCTAACCAGCCGACCCTGTGCTCGGTGCTCCCTCCCCTTGAACTTGTACCCCATTGTCCTTTCGCCAGCTCCCACCCCTTGGCCTCTCAAACCTTCACGCTGAATTCTCTTCCAGGGAGTTTCTTGGTTGATCTTTCATGTAGACACTCTTGTACCTACCTCTACCTGGATGAGCACTCAGGATGTGCCCAGGTATGCCTTTCTTGTTCCATCTGTGAGATACTGTCCCAAACTCAGAGACCTCGTTCTCAACCCCCAACTGCATGTGTCACTTTTTGCGACCTATTTAGGGGATACAAACTGAGATAAACGAATGATGAGTAGAAGAATGTGGATGTTCTTTTAAAGTGAATGGTTAGCTCTCTGTTGCAGTTACGTGGTTGGCAGCAGTCATGATCGCCAGGGGTCACGAAATCAGAGACAGCAGGCAGCAGAGTTTGTGGAGTTCTCTATAACGCAGGCCTGCGTGTGCGTGTGCCGTGCATGTGCCTCCCTGGCATACCAGGACCCTGCTCTTGCGATATGAGATAACAGGCCGTAAGCTTTTTTTAGCAATAGCTTGGTGGTTGGAAATAGAAAATTAGTTTCTACAGCTTAAAAAAAAAAACCACCACCACCACCACCAAAACTCTTTAAATACCACCTAGAACACTCGTTCTCAGAGGGTGATTCCTGGATCAAGGGTATCAGCGTCACTGAGAATTTGACAGAAATGGAAATTCTAGGGTCTCACCCCGAACTTACTAGATCTTTGGGGCTGGGGCCCAGCAGTCTGTTTTAGATCCCCCCGCCCTCACCACCACCACATTTCTGATATGCTGAAGTCTGAGCACCACCGACCTAGCAATTGACTCCTACTTTGTCACTGGGTCCAAGGCTCTGATGAGGAAGGTGCTCTTGGGGTCTTAGGACCTAGATTAGGTCTGGCTCTTGGTTCTTCTTTATTCTAAGGCTGAGGGTGTCCAGGAAAGGTGCATCTGGTGAGATGATCTTTAATCAAGCCACCTTCTAAACCCAATGTTGAAAATGAAAGTTATACTCAGAATAGACTATAACTGAGCAAATGCTGTTGCTGTTTTGTATACAGGTGATGTGTTGTAGCTCCCATTAAGATGTATTTTGTGGGTAATAAATACCTCCCCTACACACACCCACACACGCCGAACAATATTTTCACTGACTTTTGATTTCTGATTTTTGGATATTGAGTATAGTCTTGTTAGTGCTGAACTTTTAATTTTATCATACCTTTCTTTTAAATGATCTCATGGTATATTTATCGAGGTATCAGATAAAGATCAATATATAGTCTTAAGCATTTAACGATGCTCTGTGATCTTTGGAAATGTCCTAAAGTTGCAAAATAGTGTTAATAGTCATGGTCTAGTCACTAAAGGATAATTCTCAAACTGGGTAGAAATAAATGATTGGCTAGAGATAGATGAGTGAAAATTTGGGGATTGAGTACACAAGAATGCTTCTTTGGTTTTCAGGGTCTCAAATGTGAAATGGAAGAACCTGGATCCCAAATTCTAATAGTGATAGTTTGACTAGATGTGAGTTATCTCAGGTTACCAATACTAGCACATGTGAGTGGGTTTATCATACTCTAGTATAGAGTTCACATTAAGTAATCCTTTAGATACACTTTTTGCTAAAAGTTTTCAGTTTCGCAAGGAAATAATAGGAACTCTGGGATTTGTAGTCAGGAAACTCGAAATTTAATCTAGACTTTTTTTTTAAATTTTTGTTTAAATCTGTAAGATGAAAGTTTTTGCTTTATGAAAAATGTCTATTAACCATGACTAAAAGAAAAATATTTTTACCTACATAGTGGAAATCAGAAAATAAATGAGACAAACTAAATTTTCTAGCTGGATTTTCTAAATCTGAACATACACCATTTAATAATTTTTCTTGGAATCTGTTTAGGGAAAAAATTATGGTAGATTCTTTGAATTACTAATAGGGAAAATTATCTTTAAAGTGAGAATATGAGTTTTATGATATTTTTGCATTTAAGTAAACATTGTTTCTGGTTGATAGAAAGTTCTCTATATTTACTTAGTAGGCACGTCGAAAAAGTTACTGCTTCGTTTGTGGAATTTACATAAGCTGGGTTATTAACTGAAGTTTGCATTTTCAGTTAGGTTTTGGCTAATTTCTTTTTTGTAATTTTTAAGTGAAAAGTATAGTACTATTAAATCTGGAATATTTTCTTACAGTGATCCATACGTGAAACTTTCATTGTACGTAGCGGATGAGAATAGAGAACTTGCTTTGATACAGACAAAAACAATTAAAAAGGTAAGTGTCTATTCTTAATAAAATTTCATTTAAGTCATAACTTAATCCAATTAAATTATGTATTTGGGTTCTATAGGAGTGTATATTTTAAGTTTAAGATGGCAATATTTTTATATTAATCATCTCTCAGTATTAAATCTATAAATTCAACATAGATCAAACTTTTCAGTGTTAACCCAAGATATTGGGTCTGGCTTTTGGTTAAATGATTGTGAAAACAATATTCTTAAAATGAACATTCTTAAAAGTAGCATATTTTTTTTCCCCCTGCAAAGCAAAACAAAGATTTGTTGGCTTGTTATATTTTATAAAGAAGTTTAAAATAATATACTTTTAATGAAGTAGAGTAGCTTGGGGGATTGGCACAAAGGGAGTGTTTTCACTTGAAACAGGTATTTCCAAAGGAAGCAAAATACTTGTGTAGCCACATAAAAAATTAATAATAAAGCTATGTTTACGCGTGTGTATGTTTTACTTTTTAAAATTTTTCATACATGATTTCATTAAAGGTGTTTCCATAATTATATATATAATACTTAGTCTGTATTTGGGGCATTTGTTGAAGATGCCTGTTTTCTGTCAGACATGCTGTCTTTATCTGTGCTTCAGTATTATTTATGGACTACTATTTTTTTCTCACCACCTTTAGGTGTTGAGATAATACTGTGTGATAAACACTTTCTGGAGACCATGATGGCTTAAAAAAAAAAAAAAAAAGAAAAAGGTAGCTCTCCTGCTATTGTGCAGATGCCTTGGCTCTGTGACCAGGTCATTTTGTGTAAGGAACAGCAGTTGTAGTGTGTCCTCTACCTGGCATTAAAAATCTGTTTTGCAAACAGGAGCCAGTGTTTTGATTAGTGGGGAGGATGCCTGTGAAGGACGGAGGAGGCCATTGTTTGCTGCGTTAGGCGCTGTCACTGGTTCAGTTATCAGTGGAGGGAGGAGGCTGGCGACCTGGTGCCTGCCGAACGCGAAGGAAGGGAGCCGAGAACCAGAGCCACTGAAGTCGGTGATTTGGGATATTGCACTATTTTTTCTTCGGAGAGGAGGCCCTCCTCCTCCCCACGGTAGAGGGTGCAGCCCTGCCCGGCGGCGCGGCAGCCAGCCTCCTGGTTAGTATTTCCATGCTGCACTCGCTGGGGCTTAAGAACTGCTTTCATGCTCCTGTCCTCCCCTCCCCTCCCCTCCCCTCCCCTCTCCGCATGGCTGCATGCCTGGCCCTTCCTGAGTTTCGTGGTCTCACGTTGTCATCTTCCCTCACCTGTCCTCTGCTTCCTCCCCTCTGCAATTCTGTGAAGCTGGTTCCCACACTGCTGCAGCCCGTGGCAGGCCTGGGCCTGCCCTGCCTCCCTCCCTCTGACTGCCTGGCGCCTCTCTCCCTTCCTCCCTTTTCTGTTTCTCTTCCCCCCTATCCCCTCATCACCGTCCAGGCTCCATTCACAGCTGAAAGTATGAAACCCGTTATTTAGGATTGCGTTCACTGTTGAGTTGTGGGTGGGGAAAGAGCTGGGTTTTTTAAAAAAAATGCCAGTTCAACGTTGTAGGAATTCAGTGTTTTTTATTTTTTATGGCATGTTGTGTTCATTTTTTTGTTTGTTTGTTTGCGTCTTCCTGCACTAGTATAGTGAAGGAAATAAAATAGGTTGAGAAAGGCAAATATTCTGATGACAAAATATCCATAGCCATTGATGAGGTTATGATTTTTCAGTCTCAAATTTTTACATATTTTTGAGAGATATTTAAGAGTATTATGCATGTCCAAATGCATATGTTTATATATATTCTTTCCTAGAGCTGTTTCTTCTTAATTTCGAAGACCATTTGGCAGTCCATCTATTGTCTATGCTGAGGACAAAGTATCATTTCCATGTCCTTATGCGATAGATATTTAAAGAGATTGACATGAAGTTAGATGGATGGATGAATGGATAGAAAGATCAAAGAGTAGGGAGATGAATATTTTTAAACCTGGTTATTTTGGGAAAAAAGATAATCACTTCTGGTTTATAACTGGCAGGGTTTTTTTTTTTTTTTTTCTTGTTATATGATGTGATCATTAATATTGTTCTTATAAAATGTTCTTTGGATTTTAGTATTTATGTAAATAGTGAACACTTCCACTCTTCTACCACCTTCTTCATTTCTCTCCAAAATGGATTCGTGGCAGGTCGAGGGACATGAACAAAGTTTATTTCCTTCTTGATAGAATAATCATATCAACGTTAATTTCTTGAAGTATATCTTTATATTTTCACAACAATGGCTCTTTCTAGGTCTCTGACATTATTCCTTGTGATTGGTAGCTTGCAATTTATGATTTCTTATCTGTGAATCATCTGTTTCATAAGTACATCCTCTCCCTATCTAGTTTAGTTTATAGAATAATCTCAAATAATTGACGAAGTGCTTCTTTTATCACCATTTTGAAAATCTCTTCGCTTTTTCTTAATCAAAAAATGTTTAAGCAAATATGTGGACCGCTTTGTACTAGTAACTGTTAATATTTCAAAGACTGTAAAAGATATTACAAGATAATCTCTCTTCCAGACGCTGAACCCAAAATGGAATGAAGAATTTTATTTTAGAGTAAGTTTTTCATTTTTTGTAACAATTGTTATTGATAACTAGATTGATATATTATCTTAACAGATTCATACTGAGTGAAAGCTATTAAATTTTTATTGTGAAATTTTTTTATTATGAAATATGTTTGGGTAGCCTCCTAATGTGTCCCAGTTTTTCAGACTGTGACTCGTAGTAACAAAATCTGAACTTGTTTCATTTGGGTATATTTTAGGGAAGTAAAAAGGAAGTTATCCAAATATCGTAGTTTTAGCTTTTCTACTCAATTTTTTCTTTAAAAAAATAAGGTAAAATATAGTTAAAAGAGTAGCTTAATTATTTCTGTGAGATGTACTTTATGAATTATTTTAGAGGTAGGGAAAAACAACAGAGGCAACACGATTAAAAAGAAGCCTAAAAATTACCAGTCATTTTCCAGTTAGGAAGGAAAATTTTTGAAAATCAAATATTTAGTGTGAGTGTATTTGTATAGTATAAAATTACTTCTGGAGTGTAAATATCACTGAATTAAGTAAAATTTTCTTAACCTTTTGTGCTTAATATCTAGAATAACTATATATAGAAATGACTGAATCCAGTGAATTAATGGAGATTACTATTTAGTGAATTTTTCTGGTGGTTGCTGGTTTTTTTGGTTGTGGTGGTTTTGTTTTTTGGTACTGAAATTTTGGAAATATTAAACCGCTCAGCTATTTAATAAAAAGAAAAGGATTTTTTCTCTTCAAATTGAATGTTTTCATTGTCTGTATAGCTGTGATATTAAAAAGTACTTTACCTTCAGAAATGCTCCAGATGAGACCTTGTCGATTCCCAAAGAATAGGATTATCATTTAGACCTATTATAATTTCGTCCTGATTTGTTCCTTTCAGTCACGATAGTATTTTATGTGCTCTAAACTTAGTTCACAATATACATCTGTTTTCTATTATGTTCAGGGCTGAAATATGGCATTGATATTCTAATACTTGATGAGATCCTATATGTAGCCTCTTCCAGATGTATTTTAAATTACTTCATGAAGGACTGGAAGGCTAATGGGGACAGATAGATGTTATTGGCTCTTAGTTACCTCTCAAATACAGCTTTCCACTTGTAAAAGTCCTAATTCCTTAGACTACCTTCAGTTTAACACCTTGGTCACATTTATGTAAATTTTAGTACATCCAAAATTTTTTTTCAACTAATCTTAGCTATAGGCATATGTAAACTCTATTTTCCGTGGCTTTTTTTTTAAGGGCTTTGTTTTATTCATCCTATAAGTCTTTCTTGAATGCCTACTGTCTACTGTGTGCCGGCTCCTGCCACAGCCCTTCACAGGGCTTAGGTAGACACTGACCTCCCCATCCATCTCCATGCTCTGTCACTAGGCTAAGGGCAGGTCAAGGAGCAGGAAGCACAAGTCATACTCTCTGTGCTGTATCATCCAACATCATTTCATTCCACTCTCCATCGTGAAGCAGCCGAGGCTCACCAACAATACTCGGTCCCATGTCAGGCTCTGCCACATGCAACCGTTCTGACTCTAGAAAAGCCACCCGAGGACTCCCGTTCTCTGCAGGTTCCTCATCTCTCCTGTAGGAGAGAGAGGCCCTCACTGGATAGGGCCATTTCCAGGACTTCCATGTAATAATATAAACAAGAATACCTACCACCATGTCTCACCTGTGGTTGGTACTCACAGAATGATACTTGAGTCTGAATGATGATACCTGACACTTTGGGGAGGTTTTGGTAAAGAGACAGAAAGAAGCAGAAAGACATCGAAACCCCAGTAGCTCTGATATTGACCCCACAGTTGCGGGAAGTGGGGACAGCTTTCCTTTCCTTCTCTCTCTCATGGTTCAAAGCATGGGCTCTGGAGACAAATGGGTCAGACTTGGCTGGGGTTCAGTTGCCCTGGATACTAGCTGTGGTCTCTTCGGCAAGAATCTTTACCCTCATGGTCTCAGCTCTGATTGTGAAGTTGGAATGATAGTTAATATATCATAAAGTTGCTGTCGCACTTGAGATCATGTGTTTTTGATATTTAATAAGGTAGTACCTAAAAAATAAGATAAGTATACAGGTATAAAATTGTTTTTACAGTTTTCATTGTTTTTATCATTGCTGTTATTACTATTATTACTTATCAGGCCTAAGTGATCTCAGGCATAGACCTTGTGAAGCTCGAGCCTTTGTCTAGAGACACGAGCATGCTTTTTATAGAGAAGATTGAGAAACTCTTTAGAATTATCCTTTCTTGTATTAGAAAAGCAACAAAAAGCATTTTCTTCTATTGTGCCTAAGTGTTAACATAGAACTGTATAGAAATCAGTGATAGAAAACTTGATTTAGTAGGTCCAGGGTTTCCAGAAGAGATCAGTTGTTCTGATTACACAGTTCATTGGGTGCATTATAAGTCATTCTATTCTTGGTCTCTTGTTTTATCCTTTGAATTATTTCTGCCCATTTTTGAAATACTATTTATGTCCCTATAGGTAAACCCATCTAATCACAGACTCCTGTTTGAAGTATTTGATGAAAACAGATTGGTAAGTGGGTCCCATTTTTCATTTTTGCTTTATTAATTAAAAAATTAATTTTTAGAGCTGTATCTTTTAAAATTCAGTGTTTATGTAGTACTTCTGACAGTATATATGCCACATCCCAAGACTTTATTTTTGTGTGGCTAGGACAGAAAATTTATTTGTATATATGCATGTTTTTATCATAATTAATATTAGTGAAAGACACCTGGATGATTTAATAATAAAAGCATATGCTTATGCTCTTCTGCTGAAATACAGAATGGTAGGCAGATCTGTAAAGAGGGCACCACTCATAAAAACAAAGCTTTCAGTGATTTTAAATATGAGCCAGACTACAATGCTGCCACCTATTCAACAGTGAATTAATTGATGGTGATTCTTTTTTTGGGAAAATAAAAATCTAATTAACAGTAGATAGCAAAAAGTGAATCTATATTTAGCAGGTAAAATTAAGCTATATTTTAAAAGTAGTACTTTCTCAAGGGAAATTAGTAAAAAGTACCTTTAAAGAACCAAAGATATCCGTTTTATGCTTGAGGCATAAAACGGATACAGACTAACATTTTATATAGAGATCGATAACTCGATAAGATATAGATATATCTACACCTAACTGATAAACCTAAGATTTTGATTTAGAAATGGAATTTCAGAAACAAATTTCACTTAAAGCATTTCGTCAGTTAAGTAACTAGAATGTATACATCAAGTACCCCTAAGTCAAGTGTTCCAACTCAGAAAATGAATATTGTTATGTTATGTGCAAGCTTTTAAGGTACCCTCAAGTAGCAGTATAACTTAGTGCACTCTGTTGTCTAATTTACTTTCCCTGAAACTCCTGTATATTTTTTTGGTTAATGTGAATGTTCTCATGAATGCTGCTTGCTGCACAATTCGGCTGAAACTCCCAAGGTTCTGAATAGCGTGAGGTTAATATAGTATTTGCCTTAGAACACAACTCGCTTAATTCCCTGTCTTCGCAATTGAGGGAAGTGAAGTCTAGAGCCCTTATGTAATTTAAACACATCAGTCAGGCATAGTGCCCTGGTGGAACCTGCTGTTTTCCTAGTCTCAGGCCAGTGGTGATGAATAGCCAGATTTTTCACCCTGATTTTAAAAGTTGGGTGTGTCTTTAATCTCTTGTGCTTGGTATTATTCTTCAAATTAGCCAGTAGATTCTGGCCTACGATCCTGACGTCTTTTCTATTAAAAATATATTTGGGTTCTTGGTGGCTTCGCATTGAGTTCAATATTTTATACCTCGGGTGATAATTAGTCATACTGCATAACTAAGTCAGTTTTCCTGTGTGTATGAAGTTATTTTTTTGTTAATTGAATGAGAGATTCTGCTGAGGGTGCAGCTCTTAGCACCCGCCTCTCTCATCCGGGGAAGACTGTGGATTAGGCAGTGTTCAGCAGAGTGACAATAAGTCCCTGGAGATAGAGATGCAGCCACAGACTAATCCTTATCTCTCATTTATTGAGTGTAATAACACTTCTTCAAGGTGAAGGAAGGGTCAGATTTGAGAGAAAATTGCCTCTTGTCAGATGTGTTCTAATTCATTATTTAATTTTCTTCTGTTAAGAGAAATTCACTGTAAAAAAATTTGAGTTTCACATTTCCATTATCCAACACAATGACTTGTCGAGATGACCTTGCCATGGTCCCTGAACTATACTTCCAAACCAAAAAAAGGCTTTGAATGCAGAGATCGAAGATATCCTGTGTGAATATAAACTCTATCTGAAAAATTGTTTTGTGACATTAATGCCTAGCTTTGCCTCAGGCCACCGGCAGTGGTGTTACTATGCAATGAATGCTGCTGGTGGTTTTTCTTCTTTAGCTATTAATCTAGCTAAGACAATACGTGACTGTAGTGGTACTTGGCAGTTTTAGCATTAAACAAACCAGCTTCCATTTCTCTCATAGAGATCATTTTTGGCATTTAAAACACATGCCTTTAGAAAACAGGTTTTGGTGTATGTAAACACAGGGTTAATCTTCCACACCCTAGACTCCAGAGCTGTTGACAAAGTCGTACTTTGCAGATTTTAAAATAAATTTTTTGTCACTCTTCACAGCCTGGTATTTTCCCCTCCTATTTTTTTTACTCCCTCCTAAATAAACCTCCTTGTTAAATAACTAATGTTACTGGATCATGGAAAATAGTAAATTTAAAACACAGAATATATCCAAGTTTACTATGAATCTGATGACACTTCTTTGAATGTGGGCTTTTATTTCTTAGTTCCTTTTTGGCCCTTTGCAAAAATAGCAAGATTCCATGTTTGTATCCCAACTGTGTTAATATTGCTGACTTTTTACTGGAAAACAGTCAGCGCTGGGCAGCCTGTTTTCTGTATGATATTTAAGTTAACTTATGGCAAAAACCACATGTACACCCTTCTTCAATTTTCCTTTCTTTTGGGGGATGGAGGGCGGTGGATGTAGTTGTTTTTTTTTCCCCTTCTATCTGGCATGGGGGAGAAAATGTTTTCTACAGCTGGCTCCTTTTTCTCTGGTACTTGCATGTCTGACAGTCATACTATGCATGAGATCAACACACACACACACACACACACACACACACACACACACACTTTTAAATGAAAAGTCTTGTAGCAGGAGCCAGACCACTAACTGGCAGTGCTGTAACTTGTGCCCCTTCAGTTAGCTATTTTGTTACTTGTTAGCTATTTTGTTACTTATAGATCATAGTCTAATTATTTAACATTAAAGGGACACTAATTCTGTAGGGCATGTAGCCATATTTATAGTACGTTTTATTAGTTTGCATTCCATCGGGGTAGTGTGGTGATATCATAAATAACAGGAACCTAACCTCTGAGGCTTGTGAAAGGGTTTTCCTAGAGCCAAGTCATTTTTACTTGTCATTTGGTTCGTCGGGAAGGTGGGGAAATACCGTGTGTGCTTGTGCGTTCAGTGCCAGGTCTCTGCATTGGTTAGAGAGAGTTCCAGTGCACAGCTCCAGTTAGGAAAGAACTGTCTTGTGAATGTGATGCGGCCAGATTTATAGCGGCATGGCTCGGAGTGTGTTTGTTGCCTTAGTCAGCTGTGAGAGCTCCCTGCTGGGGCCACTCCTGGCTGATGGAAAAGCAGCAGCTGGGAAGGTGCTGTTTCAGGCTCTTGCTGTTTAAAAAAAAAAAAAAAAAATGTGAGCGAGAGGGGGGAAAACTCCACTAAGTCCACAAGCTGGCATTGGAGGGGGAGACGGCAGTCATGTGGTTCTGGCCATCCTACCCTCTGTCACAGTGTGGATGAGAGCTTTTTGCTCTTATCCAATCATGCCTGGAATGCCGCTTGCCACTTGGGTTATTTCTGCTATCTGTCGCTCTTGGTGCCGCAGTGCTAACCGTTTGGCAGATGGGACACTTTTTCTTGGAGTTTGTGTCTTCAGTTTTTGACTTCTGGCAGTGCCGGGGTGTTGTTGCCGCTCGCCCTCTCCCTCCCTGCCCCCTTGGGCACCATGGCCCATCGGCTTCGGTTTCATTTTGGCTCCGGTCGCAGCAACACAGCCCCCGAATCAGAGATCCTAGACCAGGAGAGAGAAGACGACTTTTTCATGGCATTCCACACGCTCCCGCGGAGGAGCGGCCCTCACCCCTTCGCCCACCCCGGAGCGGAAGACGGCGGCGGCCTGCAGGAGGCCGTGGGCGCGCTCAAGCGCAGCACGTCCATGTTCATCCCGCAGCTCCTGAGCGCCGTGGACGCGCGGCCCACCCGCAGCTCGTCCGTGCAGATCTCGCTGCAGCGCAAAGCGGCCGACGGCGCCCCCGACGCGTGCGGGCCGCCGGAGGGCCTGGATGGCGACGCGGGGTTGCTATCTGGGGGCAGCTGCCGGGACCCCCCAGAGCCCCAGACCCCTGAAAGCTCCCCTCCCAGGGACGCCAGGAGCACAGGCCCCCAGGTCAATGGCACATGCGGCCGCCGAGCGTGGGGCCCTGTGGCTGCCGATGGCCGTGAAGAGGCCGAGCCTGCTGCCACCCGGGGACCTGAGGGTGGCGGGCTCCGGATCCAGCACCGAGCCTCCAGCGCTGACGTGCACCAGGTGAGGCTGACGCCCTTCGGGGCCGATGGCCAGGGCAGCCCTTCGGGGCCGGAGCCCAGGCGCTGGTCCTTGCAGCACGTTCCGGATGCTTCTGGAAGTTCCGGGAAGCGGTGCTTTGTCTTCCAGTTGCAGCAGCCGCCACCAGGAGCACCGGGGGTTGGTGGTGACTTTAACTTCGGGTTTACAGGCACAAAAGGGGACAGGTTGGTGAGGTACCCCCGCATCCGGCTGGAAAGGAGCACCTCATATCCCACGCAGCCCCGAACGGAGCGCAGCAGCCCCACGGAAGAGCGGGGCCACTCGGGCCCCCCAGAGACGCCACCCCGGGGCTGCAGGGTGGCTCCTGAAATCCACAGGACAAATTCCATGGAAAGGACGCCACAGGGTCAGGGCTGCACATTCAAGATCAGACAAGATCAAAATGCAGGGCAGCAACATTTCAGAATTCTTGTGACTCGGGGGCCAGAGGAAACTCTCCAGAATCCTGAGGAGGGGAACGCTACCAACCCTGGTTCCACGGTGGCCGGAGCCCCGGTAAGTTAGCGTGCGTTTACACAGGACGGCGGGTCAGAAGGAACCGATTCAAGCCCAGAAAGCTTATTCTGCAGCGTAATTAAAATGAACTTTATCCTCCTCCCTCTGGGAGTTTCCTTGCTTGGGGCCAGTGTAACCCAGGTTTGGGGAGCACGATTTTTGTGCTCCCGTGGTTGGGAGAGGTCCAAGAAACTAGTTAGCATTTCAGAAAGTATCTTTCCTTTAAGTCTTCAAAGTCAAGTCACTCAGTTTTGAAAGTCTAAACACAAACGCCCCTTTCTCTTTTGAATAAAATAATTCAAAAAATTTATTACTTTAAATTAATCTGCCAGTGCCCCAACACGATAATGTTGGAAATGCATTTAAAAGCTGCTTGCTAATATGCCTGTGACACTTTTCCTTTAAAAACAATCAGTTCTAATACAGGCAAGAGAATATCGCCAAAAATTTGAGTCTGGTCTTTTAATTAAGTTTATGTAAAATGTGACCAATTCTTTCTAATGGCCTTTTTGCTGTCGAAGGTCGGCCCTTTTTATATTATTTATTGTCTTGTTGTTGTTGTTTTTATTTTTGGTCCCATTACTGAATGAGAGTAGTCACACTTGTAGGACAGTAAAAAATGTGTTTTTGAAGTAGGTTGGCTTATGGGCCAAGGCTAGGTGAAACTGACTGGGGACTTGTTAATGGTCAGATTGCATGGCCCTGCCCACTGAATGCCGCCCACTTGAGTGTCTAAGCGGAGATGCTGTATATAGAATAGAAAGTGCTCTGTCTCCAGCTGTGGAAGCAGATGCCCTAGGACAGATTTGAGCCTTTATTGCTCCTCTGTTCTTGCTTTTTCCCTTTCAGTGAAATGGAGTACAGAAAGACAGCTGCTAACCCCACCAGGCAAATGATGACTCGGCAGCTTTCATAGTTTATAGCGGGACGAAAAGTTTCATCAGTTAGTTTTCTTTTACTAGTAATCACTAGCCATTAAGTGCTTTTTTAGAGAACAAGTCCTTATATTTTGAATTGGATTTTTTTCCCCTTGAACTTCCTGTGATTATAGGATTGAGTGTATGATTATGAAATGTCTAGGGGACTTTGTGTGTGGGTTTTCATTGTGAATTATGATTTTTTTCAAAGTGGATGGCTGAATATTACTGTAGAATTATATCATTTTTTGCTTTTTGTTGAGAAATGTTTTTGGACATCCGAGTAAACTTTATCCCTGTTCCATCATCGTTTTCACCATTCCAAAGGGGTAATCAGATGCTAAATGCAAATGTTATGTTTTTCTTGGTGTTAGATAACTGTTTCTTCTTATCTCGTCCATAAGCCTTTTTCTTTCATTATTTCTAAGTGCTTTGTTTTGGTCTGAACCAATATCATGTTTATACAATGGTTCAAATTTCAATAGGATTTTGATATTATAATAGCTTTTAACTACCCCAAGGAAGTACCATCATGACAGTCATAGGCTTTGTTGAGTGGCACAATTCCATGATGAACTTGGACCAGCTGCCACAAGAAAATTGACAAAATGCATTTCCTAAAGTTTTGATAACTATTCGATTATATTACCAGAAATACTTGAATCATTTTTGCAATTAGATATCAAAGACGCATGGATTTATATAAGTAAGGTCTAATCTGGCTTGAAATTGCTAATATACTTAGAAAACAAATGGGCCATACTAGAAATTATGTGTACCATACATACTACATACAAGGGCTATTGTAACTTGCAAGGACTATTAGAGTGGAAAACAGATTTCTCCAAATTTGGAAATTTAAGTTTAAATTGAAGTTCTAAATAAAATAAAGAGCTCTTCTCGGAAGATAAGTTCTGTCTAGCACATGGTAGTTTTCATTTTCATAGGTATATTTTTGTACACATACCTAAATTAGTAAATGGTAAGAAGCTTTCTTTTAAGCAAAAACTTTTTTCTTTAAGAAGCAAAAGACAAAACTTGTCACATAACAGGACTGTCTGCTCCATTCAACACTGTGTGTGCGTTTCGTTTGGGCAGGGTGCTAAGTGTAAGCAGCAGCTGCCACGGCCTTATTTATCTTGAGGAAAAACATTCACTTGGGCGTCTAGAGTCTGGCTGCCACCAAGCTTTTTTGATGTTTCAGATGTTTGATGCTTTGGTCAGAAGGGCATTTCATTATTAGTTTACATGAAAAATTAACCAAAATCTATTATAGTCAAGTTTTTGAATCATGTGAAAAATCTTTTTGGGGAAAATCAGGATTCCTTTTATGGGATGTTCTCATATTTCGTGATCTATGCCTGAGACCGTATCATAAGGTTAACTTGTTGAGTACTTTTCTCAGTCTCTGCCTCCCAAACGGCCTGTCATGAATAAATCTAAAATGCAACATGACTCCAAAAAATGTTAACCAGCTAGATTCCCAGAAAAAAAATACAGGGGAATGAACCCCTTGTGATGACAGGTTTTCTACTCGGTCTGACGCCCTTAGTAAAATAGAATTGGTTCTTACAGTCATCAGTTATCATCAGTTGCAGTATTTAAGAGGTCTTTGAACTTATCAGTTCAGTTTGTGGCATTTTTCATGGTCATTTAATAAGTAACTTAGTTATTTTCTTAAATTAGTTTTTGAGTTACGTGGTCTGGTTATGAACTTCTTAACTGCATTAGAGTTATTCCACGGAAGCAGAGTCACTGTTTACCAGCATTTATGACCCCTTTCAACACGGTTTCGTGCATAATAACTGCTAGGCTCTGCATTGTACAAGCTTCAAGAGCCAGTTTTCTAATCCCATAAATGCCATCAAGTGTTTAAGGCCCACTGTGTTTTTAACATTACCCTAGGTACTTAGAACGTTTTATGGACTATCAGTTTCTTGCGGACACAGATTTTGTAATGTAAACGGAGGGCAGAGGGGCCATGGGCAGGGGGGAAAAAGACCCACTAACGCCCACTCAGGTTTTCTGATCTCCCTGTGCCCCCCCAATCGACATGTACCTCACAGAAGTGATTAAAAACTCATTTTATTGAACAACAAAGGAATATCCAAACTTTTTATTTTTGAGGAATTTTAGTTTGACTCTCTTTTAGCAAAGGGCAAATTTACTTTCAGAAAAATTTCGACATTAGTATTACTTGTTGCCTTTTCTTATCCTAAAAAGTAATTCTGTGAATGTATGCATAAACCACCCCTTTATCTGAAAACACAACAACATTGTAACGGATAAGAAAAAAAGCTAGTATTCTTTTTATTGACTTGGTTTCTGAGTGGATTCTATAAAGTTTTTTTTTTCCCTTGGGTATAGTAGTAGCCTCTCTTAATGTGGTCGTATATGAGAATATTCCAGGATTATGGAACGAAATCTCAACTATTTTCACACAGAGACACGTAGGACTTGCAGTGGTGGCTCATTTCTACAGCACTTCACCATTCGAAAAGTGCCTTTTTTGATTTAATGTAGTCTTTACAACTATCCCATTGCAGGAACATCGTCTCACTCAGCCTTCCCAACTATCATGTGAAATAGAGCTACTTTATTGTTTCAGATGAAGTTATGTGACACTGTCATTCGGTGTGACAACTAGTATACTGTTTATCACTTTGTTTATATATAATGGGGATTTTAAGACTGTATATCTTTGTGCAATTAAAAAGCCGATGTAGTTAAAAAGTAGTTTAATGCTTCCCGTGATGTGACATTTTTGCTGACTGTTTTGGAGATGGTAACTCCATTTGGTGGCTTGTGGCACTGGCCTAACGGAGAGAAGCAGGTATCGTTGGAGGCCCACAGCCCCAGGCCCACAGCCCCAGGCCCGACAGTTGATCAGCACGTCCTGGGGTAGTTAGATGCCTTTGCTGGGTGTACTTCCTCCTCATGGAAAATGAGGATAAAAATGTCCAGCCCACAGGTTTATGGTGAGGTTTAGATGAGGGCGGCGTATGTGGACGTACCTGACTGATGTTCATGTTGCCTTTTTTCCGTCTAAACCAAGAATCTGTAATATACAGATCTTTCTCTGAGGAAGGTGATTAGGTTAACTGTGAACAGTAAGTTTTTGATCAGCATGGCATTCGACATGGGGCAACGCGAATTTGAGGCGTCCCTGGAAATGTTTAATAACTAGCTTTGCTGTCCTGCCACTGTCATCTCATCAGTCTCGAATATTAATCCGCTTAATAATCAGCATCACAGAGCCCTAACACTGCTCCGTGATGTCGCAGTTCCTGAAAAGACTGAGCTATGCATTATAGAAAACGACCTTTAATTGTATTTGCTCTGTTGAATTTTGAAACTTTGAAACTTACTTCTCTGGCATTTCAGACACGTTATAATTTTACCATTTCATTTTACTGTGATGTTTCCAGTGGTTGAATTTCCTTTTCTTCATATAGACTGAAACAATCTCATGTTATCTATACAAAATTTCCATATTGTGTGATTTACAAATGAGGGCAGTATTAGGAAATGGGCCTTAATAGACACTGCGTTTTAGAGGGTTTTCATAAATGCCACAGCTGCTTCTCTTGGCTAAGCCTGGAGGCAGAGCCCTCCAGCATTGAAATAAATCTATAATTTTATAATACATGTTAATAAGAAAATTGTTACCTCAACGTGAAGGTTCACAATACCAGAAGAAATTTACTCCATGTCAGAATTGTCTTAAAATTTAATAAATGTTGGGGTTCTTTGTAGAGTTGATGGTTTAAAACCACTTGAGGCTAATCTAAATGGTCATCTATTTGCACAACTTGAAATAAGCAGATTTAAAAAAATAATAATGAACTGAAAATTATTACTGCTGAGATAGATTACTTCTCTAAATACATTGACCTTTTTTAGGTCCTAATGATACTACCAAGACATTTGCAGCAATGAGGAAAAAGCAAGAAACTCATGGATGGTGTTGAAACTGTTGATCTAATGCACAAATACCAGATATCTAAGTTTCCTCGGGAAAAGCCAAAAGAGGCTTGGGAAACCCAATCCAGAATTGGCTGGTGATTATTCAGAGGTTTAGTATCCTGTCTGCCATCATTCAGCTCCTTTGATTCACACCAGGCAGTGTAATAGTCCTTGCCCTGTTCGAGACGGACTGGACAGCTCGCCTACTGTGTATACCCAGCTTCAGTTTAAAGATTTAAAAGGCTTAACAGGATAGAGTGTTGAAAATATTAGCTAAAATATGTATTGCAAGAGGTCTTTGATTTTCTGGGCAAAAGGAGATTATTGAAAGATTTTTGGAAATAATCTCATCTCGACTCAGGATGCTCCAAGAATGCCTAATGACCTCAGCAGATTTTCCTTCTTGACTCTCTTGTTTATTATTCTTCTATGGCTTACTTGGGCAGTCCGGGAGACAGAAGAATATTAAAGAATAAGTGAATGAAACAGGTGGCCTGACATGAGTGGGCCTCAGAGTAAATCTTTGATGTCTTGCCCGTTTCGTGCTGTCCTAAATTGACACTTTGGTGGTCTGTAGGCATCGCCACATTTTAACAGGAAGTCTAGCTTTCAGGACGGAGGATGGAGTAGATTGAATTGCAAGAAGCCTGCTTTTTATACCCTGGTCATTTTAGAACCATGGACTGTTCCGACACTTTTGAATAAAGTGCTTAATGTGAAAGGAAAGGTAAAATGAAATGAAAGTGTCATAAATTGATCTGGAAAGGGCCCTGTTTTCTCTAGTTTGACTGTTGTTGCTACACTTAGTGTTCAGATACTTTGTGTCAGTTCCTTTAAGTGCCTGCCCTGACTGCTTATTCTTTTGAAACCATTTTGTGTTTATTTTAGTGTTAAATATTATGCCCTATACTACTGGGTAAACAGAAAGTGAGAGAATTCCTCCAGGGAGGAAGAGACTAGAGCGTCCCCTAGGAAATCTGCCTTTCGTAGATTCCCTGACATTTACAAGGTCTTCTTTTGTGGCTTAATTTTTATAGATCAGGGTGAGTCAAGTGGCTTTTACTTCCTCCTTGTAATAACTTTGAGGAATTTGCTTTTGACCTGTGATCTTTCATTATATTGTTTTACCTCTTTTTTTTTTTTTTGAGGGGGGGCAGGCTAGGGTAGGGACATTACTAGTAGGTGTATTAAGTATTTGATGATTCAAATAGTTTGATAGATTTACAGTTTCTCTTTTGTACGTTCTGTAGTTCAGTCCAGAACTGATAGACTTTTTGTTTTGTTTTATGATAAACTTTTAAAATGTATTTAATGACCCACACGTGACATAACTCATCCATTGAGACTTTTTAAAGCTTCTTAATAAACCATACTTCTTGAGAATCCTTTTTCCTCTCCATATTCTTTAAAAATACATGACTAGGTATTTAACTCTAGAAGGAGAAAAAAAAAAAGCTGCTTTGATCTAGATTTTTTTAAATTGAGTTGAGTAGAAAAGTCGAGGTGGAGCAGGAATAATGAAATGTGTGTATCAAGCTCCAGCCCAAAAACCTAGCACTTTGTCAAAGCAGGCATTGTTTCAGGCTAGTTCTACGGCAGAACTAACAGCTCTTTAACTTCCCTAAGAAATTAGCCTGAGCTGAATACTGCGTGCTAACAGTGTAACTCGGGGGTTCTTTTATGTTATCTGTCTCATGAGCACAAATGCCTTAAGCTTAGTATCTGTTCCATATGTACTTACTGATTATGCTTTTTCACTTGAAAAAAGAGATACTAAATTGTAATGTAACTTTGAACATCTTAATGTAGTTTTAATATTTAAGCTGATTTAACCTCATGCTTTAAAAAAAATCCCAATATAATATTGTTCATATTAGTAGATATTACAGGGATGCCCAGGTGCTACAACAAAGGTAAAAGGAATGAAAATAGTTTTATGTAAACATAATGTTCCCACATGCCTGCCTGCACCCTCGATTGAAATTATATTAGCAAGAGATGCCCCTGTGTTCTGCGGTATGGCATTCATCTCCAGCTGATGTGCACAGGAGTCACTGTTAAATGTTATATTCCTAAACTTATGGAACTGTGAGTTTCCTTAGGAGTTATGTTGGCCAATTCCTTTCAGTTTAAAGATGAAACTGAGAGCATTAATTTTGCAGTTACAGAGTATATTTTTTTATCTCATATGTGTGAAATGATATCGCCTATGAAGCAGTGTACTTCTTGATGTTGGGAATAGCAAAGGTTGGGAAGTCTGGTCTCTAGATCTTTTGGTTCAGCACACAGGATCGCTGAGATGAGGCGTACCCAGTAGAAGCGTTAATTCACAGGAGCGGGCACTACTACGCAAATGCTGATGCCCAGCAGAGGCAACGGGTGACAGATTGCTTCCCCATGGGATGGGGCACCTTTGGTCATCATGGACAGGAGTGATGTCCTGAAGGGGAAGATTGGAACCGGATCTGGAAAGATGACCAGGATTTGTCTCAGTGGGTTAGTGGGAGGGGCCTTGTTTGGAAGACTGAAGGTAAAAGTGACTGCCGGTGATGTGGTTGCTATACTTGCCCGGGAATGTCCTTGACTGTGATCAGCAAGATGCAACAAATTGTGTTTTAATGACAGAAGTCATTGAAGAATTTTTGGATGTGGTTATTGGCATGAATATTTAATTCTTTCCCATCAAATATGAAGTTGAATGAATTCCTTCCTTGTCTGCCTGCCTTGCACCGAGCTGGGCCCAGCCGGGGACAAAAGCATACCAGGACAGTTCCTGCCATTGAATGGTGGTAGCAGGAATTAATTAAACAGATGTCTGTCACCTTTTTAATATATTGTAGAACTATAACTTGAACAGAAATGACTGTTAATGTTTATCCGTGCAGTAGAGAATTTATCCTGAAGAAGAAAGAGCAAAAGAAATGAATAGTCTAAGCATTTCTCTGTATGTCTTTCTGTTTGAAATGACATTATAATATCAGAAGACGCTAATCCTTACTCTACATTATGGTATGGGAAATGTTATATTACTTAAGTACAGTACATATTCTTAAACATTTGCGTTGAGATTTAACAACAGATCAAACAAGGAAAATAGTTCACATTTCCATCATTCAAATTAACCTAAACCAAGCATTAAAATAAGTTCAAGATTATCTAAATCTCGGTTATTCAAATAACATCATATACAATGGTTTCACACTATAGAATAAGAAGCAATAAAAAAAGAAGTATCAGATCTGTGAAGGATGATACGTTTCTAACCTTGGAAGCAGAAAAGGAAACTACAAAGAAAAGATAGACAGATTCAGCCATGTGAAAGCATTAAATTTATGAACCATGAAAAAAATTAACTTGAGAAGACAACAGATGTTTTTCTTAGCAATTAGTATGATTTTTCTCATCGTATATCTTTTCAGTGTCTTTGATTTTATTCATATATTTTTGCCAACAGATTTGTATGTATGTCAAAAGTTTCTTCTAGTAAATGCTAGAATGTGTCAAGGTTCCCATCTCTCCTGATTCTCTGACCTTTGCACTGGGAGGTAGATAAACGTAGGTGAATCACATAAAGGGATTAACATTACAGACATAAATGTCAGACCCCCAAGTTGCATCACTTTTTTACTAATGTACCTTTTACATTATAAAAACGGTAAATAACTATAATCACAAAATTGGAAGAATTTGTGGTTCAAAATAGTGTATTCAGATAGCTGGTGGTAGTATCCATGGATATGACTGTAGAATGATTTTCATCCATTTAAGTATTTAAAAATGATAAGACAAATTATAGGTGCTAAAATTCTTATGTTTTGAAATATGAGTTAACCCAGAAGAAATTACAAATCTAAGTAAAAGCCTTTATAAAGAGGTTTTTATTTTCTGCTTTTCAAGTAGGTTTGCTTTCCATACCATCACAAAGAGCAGATAGATGGAAAGAAGTTCTTTTAAGGTTAGTGGCTACTGTTAAAATAATTAGGCGATTGTGCAGTTATATCTGGGTATAAGCCATTAAACCTTTTGGAAAAGGAATGCTCCTTTAGTCTTTCATTCAATATATTTGTCACTAGACTTTTTAAATTTGAAATTTCTTTTCAGTCGGTACATATATGAAATAGGTGAATTGAGTTTGATATATCATTCCTTTTTGCTTATGAAAACTCTAGTGTCACAAGAATATGCTTCCTGAAGTTCACATAATTAAGCACTTTAGATTGTCCCATTTCTTATTGTTAGGTGTTAATCCCATAAGCTTAGATTGCCACTTGGCGCTTCATTTGCAATCTACAGGAAATTGTCTATATTTCATATTTTAAAATCAAGTAGCCTAAAATTCTATTTCATTTCTGCTGAAAACCGGTTACCTTAGGAAATAATGTGCGGTGAAGGTAATATGATGTTAGGAGGTAATGTGATGTGAAGAGTTAAACTACAACTGAGATAATTCCCAAGAGACCGAGACTTCAGTCCCCAGCGGAATCACGGAACAAGTGGAGTGCCTCTCTTGGCAGAGAGATGTTTTACATTACACATAGCTTTTAAACTTGTGAAGGAGGCCTGGAGTTTGGGGGATACAGGAATCTCTGTTCCCAAGGGGCCGATCCTTTTTATTGAGAAAAGGGGCATCACACACAAATGAAAGTTACTGGGCACATAAGGATGGCCCATTTCCTTTAATGGTTTACTACTCTCAGAGAGTTGATCTAGTACAAGAACACTGAGAAAAATTAGGAAACAACAATATTGCCTCATCCGGGGAACCCCAGAAGGGGACCACGTGCATGGATCGAATATGTATTGATCAGGGGACCGTGACACAGCAGAAGTCCTGTGACTCTGGAGCCAAAGGTAGGTGTGACTCATGCACAAGACATCTCGTGAAAAGGGACCTGGAAGGAAACAAAAAATTCACCTTGGAGATCAAAGTACCAGGTTGCCTACCTTAATCTAGAAGAAAAATAGTTTAGGGTCTT
>NW_011888843.1:4441246-4445467 GCF_000151845.1 Pteropus vampyrus | reverse complement strand
TCATCTCAGTGTTTTTGTTTTGTCAGACTGCTTTGGAGAGAACTGATGCTGAGGTGAAAAAGATGACTCATGGAATTATAACATTTATACTTTTCCAAAACCTCCCTATTTTTTGAAAGTGGAACTTTTTTTGCAGCTGGAACACCTTGAAGGTGTTGGTGCCTGAGCTCGGGCCTGTGCTGCTGGCCCCCTCTACATATTTATTCTTCCAGCTCCTAGGGGCAATCATCGATTTTCTCAGGAGTTAGTCTGACGTTAGTACTTAGACTGTCATACTTAAGTATTTAGACTGTCATTTTCACGTTGCAGTGCCTCGAAAATGGGAAGCTTTTATTCTCCTTAAGCGAGTGATATTTCAAGATGCTTTCTGCTGCCTGTGTCATGCCAGGATGTGGGTGGATTTATTTTTGCAGTTTTGCACCAGGGAGCCTGCTTCTCATTTGCAAATTGCACTTATTATAAGGCATATTGTCCATTGATGAATAATGTGTGGGCCACAGAGCAGATACACAGCTTTTAAAATAGCTCATTTATCCTGCAAGCCTGATTCCCAGAGAAGTTGGCCCCTTCAAAAGTGCTGTCCAGGAGCAGGGTTTTTTGCATCTGTTTTTTCCAGTTTCTGAGGTCATTGTTTTCGCCCTCTGGTTCATCATGTTTCCTTGACAGGCTGAGGACTTGAAAACAGACAGATGCAGGCTCAGTTCCTGGAGAAGACCTGAGGTGGGCAGAGAATTTTTAGTTCACTGCTAAGGAAATAGGTGTTCCTTTGTCTCGGCTACTGCAAATTTCCCTTCTGTGTGGGTCGAGAGGGAAGTACCAGACATCACACTTTTGTACTGAATCCTGCAGGCACCCCAAAGTGGCCACGGCCAGTTCACCCTCGTTTCTTTGAACCTACCCACTAAGACATATACAGAGGCTCTGGGTTGGGAGGAGCTTCTCAGGTCCTCAGGGAGCAGAAAGTTCCATCCGTTTAAGGGACTCCTAGGAACAGCCGTGACTGGGTCACGGGCGGGGTGTGGCACCAAGTGGGTCAGAGCTGCCTCCCTTGGGGTCAGCCTTGTAATCTCAGTGATCTTTTTTCACAGAAACCTCACTTCGAATGGATTTTCCTTTTGAGCACTTTTCTTATTTTGCCTAATATGTTGCAGTCTTCACTCAGTTGGCCAGGTGGCATCTGTTTGAATGCTGGTGTGTGTTGCCAAGGAAAAGGGATGCAGGAAGATTTGGCTGAAGTGGAGATGGGAGGGTGGGGGAGGGAAGGCAAGGGAGGGTGGAGAGTGAGTGGGTAGGTTGTTTTGGGGGTCTGGGCTGGATTAAACAGTGATTATGTATAGAACAGGGTTTAATATTTAAAAAGTCACTGCTTTACAACTCAGAAAATCATCCTGGGTTCATGAAAGTGTTTCCAAGGCTATTGAATGCTGCTTTTTCCATTTCCTACCCTGCATTCAGAATGGTCTTTAAATGACACAATACAGCAGAATTAAATGGTATTAACCTTCTGTCCAGTGCAAGCCACTGGTCATCAGATTTTTTATTTTATTTTACTGTATTGCGATTTCCGCCTATTAATGGGTTGACTTTTAATGGAATAGAATCTGCCAAGGATAACGCAGACTGGATAAAAAATTTCACTGAGTTTATCGGTTGTGGAGGGTGGGGCATGGTACTCATTCTGAAGTGCAATCAAGGTTGAGAACAGCCAGTTTAAGAAGTCAGTGCTCGTGACAACCTAAATCTTGAGTTGGTTAATAATCCTTGGGATAAGTACTTTTCTAGTACATTTATTCCCCATGTCCTTCCTTCATCACCCCCAAATATGTTCTGTTGCTTATGTGGTGGCTTTTGCTGGAGGGGAGGGGGTGTCCTTTTGTGGCCCAAGAGTCCACAAAATAAATTTCCACGCACGTAAGTCTGTACACTACCTATGCATTAAGAGCAGCAGCGTGTTCTAGTTGAATATTTGCAGTGTATATGGAAAAAAACTTATCTCCCAAAATAGCTTAGAAATGAAAGGAATAATTTTCTCCTCAGTTTCCAACTGCACATAGTTAGTGAAAGTGAGATTTCAAATCTCGACTGGAAAGACCAGTCTGTCCTGTTAATATTTTATGTGCAAATGCCATTTTTCTCCAGGTAACTAAAGTATCTTCCTTCTGTAAATATTAACTTGACTGCATTTTTGTGGCTTTTGAAAACTCCACCTCTTAACCAGCTGTCAGATTTTCATGACTTTCAGAGTTGTGGTAATAGGTGGTTTCTTCCTTAGAGTGGATAAAGCAAAATATTAAAAATGAAAAGGATTGTGAAGATTACCTGGGCCACGGTCTCAGTTTTAAACAGGAGAGTGCGGTGACTGGTCCAAAGGTACACAGGAAAGTGGTAGCAGAGCTCGGCGCCCAAACCACTGTTCTTCCTGCTACACCCAGCACAGGGGAGTATGAAACTACAAGCATTGTCCTTAAACTACAGGCACACTTACTCTGTTGTGCCTCATAGATGTCGTGGGGTTTTTTGTTTTTTTGTTTTTTTTGGTGACTAGAAGGTAAGACCCTCCACCAACAAAAAGATTACAGCTCATTGTATTGCTGTGGTCTGGAACCAAACCTGCCACATCTCCGAGGTGTGCCTGTCACGGCTGCGTCTTGGCCATCTGGAGCCTTTCGCAAATAAATTGCCCAAGGATAGTTCACACTGTCCTGTTTCTCTCTTTCACGCCTTCTTAAGTGGAACATTCTAAGCAGATCTCAACAGGTGTTTTTTTGTTTGTTTTGTCTTGTTTTGGCTCACTGTTTCTCTCGTGGTATAATCTAGTCATCCTTTAAGTAAATATTTATCGATGATGCTGTCAGGGATTAATAAGGTATATAATATACTTCATTATTAAAGTTCTCGGGACACTGTGATCTTAGAGAAGTTTGTTGCTTATTGCTGATTTCTCATTTCTCTTGCTAATTACCACTTCTTGCGGCCGGCATTATCGTAGCCCACCTCCCTTTTGTAATTTGCCGCTTCTGACCTGCTAAGGACTTAGAAGGTGTTTGGGCGAGCTCGTTAGGATTGTTTATAAAATGAGAATAAATAGGCTGAGTAAGGATTCAAATCGTTCTTTTTGAATAAAGTGCGTATGATCTGTCTTTTGTCTTTCTCCCCCATATCCATTTGCCTCTTATACTTTTCTTCGTCTTGAAGCATCTCCAGAATCAGGTAGATTATTGTAAGATTTAAGTTTAAGAATTCAATGGGATCATAAACGCCAGCAGCTAAGCATAGTTCCTCGCACATATTAGTGCTTAATAAATGTTAGCTGTTTTTATTTGTGTTCCTTCTGAAAGAGAAGATGTAAATTCTTTACAGATGTTTAATGATTGGATACACAACCAACCTGTCAGCTAAATTTATATTGGAAAATACATTTTTAATTCATCTTAATTTTTTATTGTTATCTAGATTTTGTTCTTATCCTTTTAGAGTTAACACATTTTCTACCGTACTCCATGGAAGAACCAGTAGCGGGGGAAATCAATAAAAAGTGTTCTTAAAAAATATTTTATGATTCATTAGACTACCAGGTATCAGCAACTTTTATTTTTATGACTTTAGAAGGACTTCATAGAATTTGCTGGTTGAGTCTCCTCTTTTTTAAAGGCTAAACCAAGATCATTTTTGAATCTTTCTTCTTTCCTTTCTTTTTTCCTTTCTTTACCTGAATGTATTTCTGGAAAAGTTCTGATTTTCATTAAACCCAAACAGAGTTTTATAACTTAAAAGTTACTTTTTGTTTTTAAAGTTACTTTTCATAAATTATGAAAACCAAATTATAAACCAAGATGTACAGCTGATTATGGATCATTTTATCAATAGTGATGTAATCGCACATGTGGTCTGTGTATTTGGTTGTGAGTAGGATAGAAAAGTGTAGGAATTGAGTGAATACTTCGTGTTTGATGATAATTATATTAAAATGAATATTTTTTTTTCATTTTCCCCACTTCACACTGTATGTGCTTCTCTCTAATCTATTCTTTGAATTTCAGGAGTCTATTAATAAAGTATGTGTAAAGAATTAGTTGCTAATTTTGGATGTGCTTGAAATGAGATTGTCAGCAAATTATAGCTTCTAACCTAGGACTCCAGTTTGTTGTGGATTAGACATCATCCCTGGTGTAGAAGATAAATTCCAAACTCATAAACAACATAAAAACTTCATTCTTTTTT
>NW_011888843.1:4427332-4439546 GCF_000151845.1 Pteropus vampyrus | reverse complement strand
AGAAGTTCCAGCTTTCTATCCATCCTCACCAAAGGGCCAGACAGGTAAACGAATGATGAAGCTTTGGACATTTCAGCTCCAGTCATCATCTGACCACAGCACTTAAGACAACACTGGCTGCCCAGTCAATCTACAGAATCCTGAGCGATAATAAGTGGCCGTTGTTGTTTTAAGCCCTCTTAAGTTTCAAAGTGGTTTGTTAGCAACCGATAACCTAAAGAGACAGTGTCCTTCACATTCAGTCCCGGGGAATTTAAACTTGGCTCGTTCAGCAGAGCCACCTCCTGTAGGTGAGCTCGGTGGAGTGTGGGACGGTGGCATGCTTGGACAGCTGTTTTCCCAGAAGCTGGGGGAAGGGAGCTGCACACAGCATGGCCAGACCCAGTGGCAATGCAGGGAGACTCTTGGCTTAGACAGCTGAGAAACAACTGCAGTGGCCGAAATGAGTAGATAGAGTGGGTGTTTTGTAATCAAGAATGGAATTATTCAACTTTAAAGGAAAAAATGTGATTTAAGGAAATTTATCATATTCTTAGAAGTTCTAGTTAGAGAAGCATCCTTAGCCTAGGCCTGCACCAAAATTCAGTTCTTTTTAAAAATCTGGTTTAATAGATGGGTAGTGAAGGGCTTCTTCCAAATAATAAGTGGTTTAATACAAGATGATAATCTTCGTTTTCTTCCTTCTCAAATGCTAGTGAATTTCAGTGTCCACTAAAATTTCATTTACTGTGTCCTGTAGGCCTTTGTAGCCACTAGCCACTAGCATTGCTAGAGTTTTTTATGTAGTAGGTACTCATTATGTGGGATCCATTTAGTTTTCATTGTAATTTAATTCATGTTCCATACAATTTAGCCATTTGCTCTTAAGCAAAATCCGTTACTGTGTTTGAAATCACAAGAGCATCAGTCACAAATCATGTCTACACACTTTAATGGAGATTCTCTATGTCACATGATTAGCCACCTACGCACACCCGCAGCTCAGAACAACAACAAAAAACAAACCTGTTTTTGACAAGCAAAGAACTTCATATTTCTTTAGTAATTCGAAAAGATACACAGCTCAAGTGATACACATGTCCTCAGCGTGAAGGAGCCCTTGGCAGTTTGATGCTCTGTCTTCGTTCCGAGGGACCCCCAGCCCGGCAGCTGTGTCAGTCCCTCCCTTTGCCATGGCCTTAATCACCTACCTACACATGGTGGGGGCTGCTGGTGACACCAGCCTTTCTGTAATTTCAGCATCAACAACCTTGGGACCGCATCATCACCTGTTACCTGACACACAGACTTATGGGTCAGAGGTGTTTCATTTGGAGAAGGATGGAATGGAGAAGGGAAAGAAAACTTTAAAAGGCAGGAACTTATAACCCTGGCCTCACATTAGAATCTTCTGTGGGCCACCGATGTCAACAGAGACAGAGTCTCAGCTTGTCTGTCATCTTGGTGCCGTATGGACGAGCGCCAGCAGGAACAACTGGCTAGTTTAAGTCTTTGGCCTCTGTTGACACTTTTTAATACTAATGTTGTGTTAAATATTCTTTTTCAAGTCAACAGCAAGAAAAAATGAACACTGGCTTTGTGTTTAGATTTTGTGTTTAGATTTTAAAATAGCCTTCTGGAGAGTATTAAATAAATAAAACACTCAATTTAAGGTCCTTTTTCTGCCCCACACAGGTTCTGTGACCCCTGGTCACTTACCTTTTTTGAATCTACTTCCTTATTTGTAGCATAACGATGCTTTCATTTGTGTTCCTGTAAGGAATAAATGAAATAACTTTAAGAGCCAAACATATGCTAATGTGTTTCACAAAGTAGTTGATTATATTATTATCAACAATAAAATGCTTACTAGAAAAAGTTAATATGTAGTTCTTTTTTTTTTTTTTTCTCCTAAGACTACTCAAGAAGGATTTTAAGCTTAAGCAATTAAGGAAGCCACATGATGTAATGAACAAAGGCTCCGAACTGAGCTATGCATGTGGCTGGGCCCCTGTGTGTGATTGTTGGAGTGTGCTGGGTGTCCATGGTTACGAACTTTAATACAATGGTGTGAAGGCTTTTGGTTGAGCAGACCAGGTCCTGCTGCTGATCAAACATTGCTGTGTACAGAGACTTTGTTTTATCCCTGGAGAGTATTTATTTCTTAGTGCCAGGCTAGTTGGCTGTGCTACCCAGACTTTTCGCTTGCCAGGCATGCAGGCAGGTCAGAAGGGGGACTATGGCAGGTCTCAGGAAGAACGCTTGATGAGAAGGAAGGGGGCTGGGTTCTTGAAGGGGAAGCGTGTTAGCCTTGGCTTCTCTGGGCCCAGGTTGTCGTGGAGGCTTTGACCTGAGCACTGTTCGTACGGGGGTCCGTCCTGGGAGGGGGTGGGGCAGGAGAAGCATTAAGAACAGGAAAGGAAAAAAATGCTTTGGTGAAAATATAAGCAACAAATAAAATAGAGGACGGTAATTCTAGCTTAATGCCTGAGGCAGCAGAGGAAGGCAAGCTGTAGCCTGAATGTCAGGAGCTCGGTTCCTCCGGTGGAGGTAGGAGGGATGTGTGGGTGTGGCGGTGTATTCCAGGATGTGTCAGGCTTGTCACGTTGGTTACGGGGAGCCTGGTAGCAGTGAAGAGAAAGATTGTTGACCAGGCATTTTGTATATATGGGAAACCTCAACCTGTAATCGTGACCGTCCATCTCATATAGGTACTAGATGTTAACTGCTGGCCAGGTCACTGGTTGCATTTGCATTTGTGGCTTGCTTCTCAGTGGGTGTAAATGGAGTAATTAAAACTTGTGGTTTTCAAACTTTGCTCCCTAGGCTACCTCTACAGTTCTGCAAATTTCGTTATTATTTTTAACCTTTAACAACCATAAAGATAAGTGTCATAAATTTAAACATAAAACATGTAATGGTAAAATATGAGTGAATATGTTTTATATCTTGAGATTCTGTGTATGCTGTTCGAATCCAGTGGCGTAGTCTGTTAGCTTATTTTTTCCTTCTAGATTATTGTAATATCTTTAACTGGTTGCATTGCCTAGGTAGGTTATGGTCAAAACCTTCACTTTTTATAAGCACCTGTGATTCCAATGCTGGTGGTCCACGGTCCGTTTTAAGAAACCTTAGTCTGAGAGATGTTGAACAACGCCTCATAATAACTAAATAATCCTGGTAGTGTTTTCTCTCTAGTGTATTTTCAGCTGTCATTTCATCGTTTGAGAAATATCAAAAATGCTTTCTTTTTTGATGACAAAATGTCGAAGTGTATCTATTATCCCCTCTAGTTCTTCGACAGCATGGAGCCTCTGATAGGCCTAAGAAATTCAGAGCCGCTGTCTGTCTGTTGGAAACCTGCATATTTCACAATCAACGGTGTCTAATGCAGTGTGTTCTAGAGTTCGGGGTCTGACCTCTCGGTGTAGCCAAAACCATGTGAAGATCAGAAACTTTGGAGGCAACTTATACCCTTCTTTTCCACATCCACCCAGTGGCCAACTTGTTATCCAAGGCAGTGGTGTCCTAACTGGTTAGACTGCTTACCTCCTCCACACTCGCTCCTCTAATCCATCCTCCACATCGTAGCCCCAGAGTGTGCTCTGAACTACAGCTCTGATCGCTCATGTTCTGCTAAGACCCCACAGTGGCTCTCTTACCCCTGCTTGCATTCCTCAGCTTACAGGTCTCTCGGCTCCGCCCCGCAAACATTCCCCATACAGGGCACGTCTCTGCACCTTTATTCCCCGTGGCCCTTCTGTTTAGGATGCTCTCCCGACCCTCTCTCTCCAGTCCCTTCCTAACTAGTCTTCGCTTATTCCCTTACTCCGTCCCACTCCTGTCTGTGTGTGTGTTTGCTGATCTGTCTTCTCTCAAAACTAGGCCGAAAATTAAGTTCGGAGACAGAGGTTTTCAGAATAAAGTGTTCACATGGATTATATATTCGACTTCTTTTACTTTAAAAACGTTTATTAGTTAAGGCGATGGAATCCAAGGTGACAAGGCCTCTACCCTCCAAGAGCTTGCCGTCTAGGGAGAGAGGCAGGTATGGGAACAATTATGTGCAGGCATAATTAGTGCAGGCGGTGTGCACTAATTATGGTAGTGCACGTTCAAACCAAGAGGAAGACAAATGAATGAAAGCTATGGGATCTCACAGCCGAGGAAGACGAAAGGCTGTAGATGAAGGGGGCGTGAATGGGATGTAGACATGCAGAGGGGGCATTTCTAGCAAGAACGCTTGGAGATGAGAAAATCTCGGGTCAGCAGGTCTGCACTGGAAAGCAGAGGCGTGGCCGAATAGAGAGGACGTGACTGGAGACGGAGGCTGGAGCAGGTGTGTAGAGGGCTGTTCCTGAGGATGTCAGCAGGACTCTCTGTTGGTGCAACAAAGGGCCAGGGGAACATCCCTGCCATTCAGGGGCTGAGATTTTGCGTTATCGTCATCTTGACCTAGTCGACTCTGCTTGGTCGGACAGGAGTTTGTTTTATGCTCTAAATTGGGAGTCGGCAAACTTTTTCCGTTCAGGGCCAGATAATAAATATGTTAAGCCTTGATGTAGAGTCTGTTTAGAACAGACCACATTATGCACTGTTAGTCGTGAAGTACACAGATTTCGAGTGGCGGGAAAGCCTGCCTGGACTTCTTAGTCTCTGCTCTAAGCTGGGCTGTGTGTTCCTGGCAGGATCCTGCTACCTCCAACCCTGAGCCTGCTTCGCACACCGGACGCCCTTTCCCGTGTAGAGTCCGCGATCTGTATGAGGAGGGGCCATGGGTGTTTGTTTGTAAGGTGGTGTGCGTCTGTGTGTACTGTGTGATTGTCGGCCTGTGCTCATGTGCAGTCACAAGAGGACCAGCGGGGCTGGCCTGGCTGGGAAAGCTTTCTTGGCAGGGGCCGTGGGGGGCGGGTACCGTGAAGGAAGTGGGAAGGACTCCAGGGTTAGGAGTCTGATTTGAATCAACAAAGCTGGTGGGCACTGCAGAGGCAGGGTGGACGAGGTGCGTTTAGGAGGCCTACATAAGCGTAGGTCTGCGGGGGCTGGAAAGTTATCTTTGGACAGGCTGATTCATTGGTGCCTTTCCAGAAAGCTGCTGGTGTGTAACCAGGAGGCTCCAGCGGCGCTGATGGAGGTGGGGGGAACCGGGGGAACTGGGAATGAGGGCCGAATCTGAGAAATAGTCCTTTCAAGTTATTTTAGTACGTTATTTTTTTTCTGTATCCAACCCCAGTTAATATACATCATTTTAGAAAAGTTCCAAAGTAAGAAAACCAGAACCGCACAGTCTCATCTCCCAGAGATAATCACGATTCCATTCCCAGCTACCTATTTGAGTGGCATTTCAAAGGCGAACAGTGGAGTTGGGAGAAGAGTAATCTAAAAATGGTTTATTTCATAATTAACTGCTTTCCACTTATGTGACCACTCCCAAATGCTGCTATAATTTCAATTCTATCTTTTTTTCTTTTTTTTTAACCTGGAGGGAATAGCCCGGCAGGAACGGTGAGACTTCGGCGGAACACTTTAGCTCACTTTAGTTCGCGTTACTGTGTAGTGCAGAGTGTTAAGTCCTGCCGCACGGGCTTTTGTTTCTTGTCCTCTGACCTGCCCGCTCTGTGGCACGCTTCGCATCACGTTTTTCTCCCAGCTTCTACCTCACGGTTTCCTTATGGCACATTATAAAAATCTCTCTTAATCATTAGGGAATGCCTTCTCCTAACCCTCCAAGCCTACAGTGTGAAAATAAGCGACGTTTCATAAACAGAGCAATAAAATTTTCCCCTAACCCTTAGAAACTTGTTTTGGAAGGGGGGGAACATGCCCGCTTTCCCCCTTAGTACACCACAGCCCACCTATCAGCAATTTTAAAATTAGAAGTGTAAGAAATACAATTTTTTCATTAAAAGGTAAAGTTGGTAACGTCTCTATTTTACAATCCCAACAAAATATCCAAGTGAGTCGTACATAGTTTCTGCTTGCTCATTTTTCCATCTGTTCACTGCATTTCTGACAAGGAATGCTTTCTAATCTGGTTAAAAAGCTGGCCCTTAGCTTGGCAAATCCAGCTCTGCCACCTCAGAGGAAGGTCGGAGTTCTTTCTAAAAAAGAGGGTCAAACCACCTCACGATCTAATGCCTCTCATTTATTCATCTCTCTGATTTTAAAACACTGTTGATATTTACTCTCCAAGAAATTTAAATGACTGTAGTAATTAGTTGCAAAAAAAAGGAAAAGATTTGTAAAATATTGTGGGCAGTAATTGAAAATAAATAAAAGATAAGTCAGTACATTTCGGACCAGTCTAGTTGATTTAAATGAAAATTTTACATCCACTGAACGGTTGAATGAATGAACAGATAGGGACTTTGCCTTGTGTGGCTCATCTCACCGAGGTGACCTGAGTGGGGCTAGATCTGCTTTGCTGTCTTGCAGGCTTTGATGCCTCAGTTGAGTTCAGATGCTCTCAGTAGTTGGGGCAGAGTGGCTCAGAGTGATATAACATTCTCCAGTTAGGCCTGTTACTTTCCATGTGCTCATGAAATAGACTTCCCTTTCCTGACGACATATGAAAAAGAGAGCCCGAGGGCATATAGCGAGGAAGACTTCACAGTCGAGAATTCCCATCTGTATCAGGCTAAACTATGTTGCAGAAACAAGCAGACGCTCAGTGGATTAGACCACAGAGATTTATCGTCTTCCTTATGATGCGTGTCTAGCATTTGTTAGCAGGAGCGCAATACTCATCATTGTCACTGAGAGTCCTCAGGGTGGTGACAGCGGATCCCATCACTACCGCCATCACTGCTGTCGGGGAAAGGAGTGTGGGAAATCGTACCTTGCTCTTGAAGGCTCCTGCCTGAACACATCACTGCATGTTTCACTGGCCAAAGATCGTCCTATGCCGTGCCTGTCTTCAGACTGGAGAAACACAAGTCTGCTAAGGAGGAGAAACGGGATATTTGAGAACAGCCTTCATGACCACAGCAGTACTCCTCTGTCTGAATGGTCATGACGCTCTGGGACAATGAGTCTGGCAGCCAGTCCCCCAGCCAGCTGCCGATGCTACACACCATACACTCGACTCATGAGAAATCCCTCTTGACAAGTACCTTACCTGGCCATTTCATTGTTATTAGATATGGATTGAGTTGTGTACCCCAAAAAGACATGTTGCAGTCCTAACCCCAAGAATGTAAAAAAATGTAACCTTGTTTGGGTCTTTGCAGGTATAGTCAGGTTAAGATGAGGTTATTTGGGTGGGCCCTAATTCAGTATTCCTGGTCTTTATAAAAAAAGGAGAATTTTGGACACACACACAGTGAGAATGCCACATGAAGAAGAAGGCAGAGGTGCGGGTATACAACAGAAGCCAAGGCATGCCAAAGGTGACTAGCAAACCTCCAGGAGCCAGGAGGGAGGCCTAGAACAGAGTCCCCTCTCAGCCTCAGAAGGAACCAACCAGCCAATGCCTTGATCTTAGACTTCTAGTCTCCATAACTGTGAGACAATACATTTCTGTTACGTAAGCCACCTAGTTTGTGGTACTTTGTTATAGCAACCTCAGCAAACTAATTTACTAGTCATTACACATTTTAGCATTGTTCCTTGGCTGGGCAAGCAGACCTACTGGGGGAAATTAAAACGAGGGTCACCTTGGTCAAGTGATGAATTCTAGCCAAGATGATGTCTAATGCTGCTGGCAGAGAAGTTCTCTTTGAGTAATCTCCTCCTACTCCTCCCTTCCACCCCCAGTAGCTTTTAACAAATGTTTCTCATGTCACAGCCTTGGAAGCGAAGAGTAAAATATATTAGTGGAAACTCAATATTAGCAAGAAGGATTATTTAGGAACAATTCTGGCAATATGAACAATCTACCTTTATTATACTTTTGTAGGTAGTTTTCAAGATTGAACAAGTTTACGTGTGATAAGAAACTTTAGGGACAGGAGTGGCTTTTGTCAGCAGTGGGGAAAGGAGAAGCACACATCTGTGGAAGTGCTGGTAGTTTCCATCGGCCGTCTCCATTGTTGTGGTACCATCTGGTCTTTGGGGCAAGGCTGACTGTCAATGATCTGTTACTCGTAGTGAAGATGGTTTGTCAAATATTTAGTTGTATTGCTTTGAAAAATTTATATCATCGATGCTTACAAATTGAACTATTTTGCTAAACCATATGTCTGGCTATTTTGTTTAATTGTAAACGTACTTTCTTATATTGCCATAGAGAATGATGCTGTGGACACTACGAGGCATCCCATCATTTGAATCTCCAGGTTATGTGTAACCTGATTGGTTATTGGTACTGCCGCGTGGCTGGGTACCAACCAGGCTGTTCCTTTTAGGCGCTGGTGACCTACTGTGCTTTTCCATGTGTGCATTGTCTTGGGGCATTCTTGTGCTTTCTCTCCCCTCTATACATACATCACACAAACACACACTCTGTCCCTTGCACACATGCAAATGCATTTCAGGGTCAAGATCTACATTTTTTTTTTTTTTTTGATTCTGAGTTTAGTTGCTTTAAGCAAAGGATTTCTTAATTGCTCAGTGCTAGGGAAGGAGGTGCTAAATGGTCACCAAGCTCTCCTTTTTCCCCCAAATGAAGTTCTCCTCCTCCTGCTTGTAAACCCCAGATATTGTGTGTCTGCTTAACCATGTGCTTCTGGTGCAGAGGCCTACAGACTGGCGGTAAACTGGTTTGTCTCCAGTAAATGGACCCATTCTGAGAGTCTCTGAGAAGCCACTCAGAGCAAAATGATGTAAACAGGGGCGTTTTAAAGCACACAAAATCCACGTGACTCTCATGTGTTCTTAATACCCCTTTGTCCACAGATTGGGCGTGCTATGAAGTTTAAAATTTCAAAGGAGTAGAATTCTTGATTCAAGTCAAGACGTGTTCTTAACGGTGCCTTGCTTTTTTGTAAAGATCTGTATTTGTTTTATTGGGTTTCTTTAAAAAGGCAAGTTGTATCCGATTGTGTTTGCATAACCATCATAACAAGTACTTTTTAACTTTAGTAAATACTGTTCTGTTAGTAAATTCTTCAACTGTTTCAAAGTTAGTAAATTAAAGTTAGCAAATTCTTTTCTTCATTGTGGATACAAGAGCTATCCTGAAATTATATGCTGCCCAAACTATTGTCGAATATTTTGTGTTTTAATTGACTAAATACTTTAGGCTTTCTTTATAGCCACCAAAGAAATGAACATAAAGCAAAGAGTACTTTTTGAAAATGTTTCTTAACTAGGGGTCAAACAGATGTGACAAGTTGGTTAATCACTTGCTGAAGAGTGATAATAACAGACATTGAACTCATTGGAAGAGAGCATTGTAGGCCAACCTAAATAACCTGCTTTTGAGACTTAATTGTAAAGCGTCTCTTGGTTATAATGTTGCAAAACTGACTTAAAGATTCAGTGCGAGATACGAGATGGCAAAATAATAACCGAAAGAATCAGTAAGCTGTTTCTTTGTAACTTGGGGTCATCTTTTATTCTCTTGTTGCTAAAATGAAAATTGATCTGCAGATTGGCCTGTGGCTACATGGTTTTCAACAGAAAAACTCAGCACAAGGATGGATGGGCCCTTATCATTCCACCATTGATCTAATCAGGGAATAGTGACTTAGTCATTTGGGATCAGAGGACGTGAAAAAGAAAATTTGGTTTAGGGATTCTAAAATCTGCTTTGAGAAATAAAGAACTTGCTATTCTTACACTGTCGCAGCATTTCCTTGGCTTATTGTAGTGTCGTTTGGAAGTATATTTCTTCACATATTTCTTGCACAATGGTTGCCATCGGGTATGTGTGCCCATTACTTACGCCACAAAATCAGTCTCTTTGTTTAGGGGACCTTGGACTGTTGCCCCAACATTACTATATCAGCTCCCACGGAGGCTATGCTTCTTCTGCCTCACGTGTCTCTAGAGGATTATTACTTCCTCACTGTCCTGGATAACTGAGCTTTCAGGTCCATAAATATCTTTAGATTTATCTTAATTTCATAATGATTCTTAAGTTTCGTTGTTCTTTTCCATCTAATTCTGTGCCCCCTTTAAACTTTAATTCAGGGGCGATCACATTAATATTTTAAGATAATGTGGAGTCATTTTGGTGAACTTGAGTTAACTTTCTTGTTGTTGGAAACACATCTTTCTGTATTCATTATTCCGCTTCACATCTTGAAAGAAGGAACTTCGTAAGTGGAAAAGCTGTATATGAAGATGGCCAGTAACTTTCTAGGTTATATGTTGGTTCTTTCTTGCTTTTTGTTTGCCTCATTTTCATTCATTTGCTCAGAGTCACATTACTTGCACCTAGTATTATGTATTGAAGGTAATAGACAATACTTGTTGACTGAATGAGTGAGTTAAATATGCTTGAAGTACCTAGAAAAATCCAGCTCATATGTAGTATTGTCAGTTCCAGAAAAAAAATGGCCCTTTTATATCAAGTTTTTCAATGCCTAAATTTTACCATGTTATAGGAGTTAATATAAGTTGTTATATTGTTTGGTCCTCAGGAAGGTCGGGGGTCGGTGTACCTTTTTGGATAGATGGGGTTCACTCTTCTAAATTGTTAGGATTGTGTGGACAATCCTAATTGTTAGACAGAAATCCACTAGGCTAATTTACATCTTTTGCCTTACAGATTTTTCTGACATTGGGTTACTTCCTACACTTTCAATCAGGCCCTTCCCTGAGGCCAGGCTCTGATACTGCTCAATTAAGAGGGAAAGAAATTGATAATAGAGATAAACTATAAAATCTATAGAATGAAAAGTCATCTCTCATTCACTCATACTGGGTGTTTCTTACTCCTGTCTAGGAGAAGTTCTAGGCTATTCCAGTTAATAAAATTGACTTTCCCACTCCTAGAACACAGACGTTAAAACCTGTCTCCCTTTTTCAAATGATTCTTTTAAGACTCAAACACTCTTAAGCAAAGTATTGTACGAAAGCAGAATGTGAAAAATAAAGTAAATATTATATGAACTATATTTCTAGTGGGTTGTTTCCTCATCTTTTCAACACTTTGTAAGTCTTAGTCAAATCACATGTTTAATAAGCTGTTATCTTGTTTACCCAATAAACAACATTATTTATTAAGGTACAGTCTCCTCACCTATGAAAAAAAATCTGACTTCTTTTGCAAGTAGCTATACTTACTATACACAATTTCCATATCTTAGGTTCTCAATTATTTATGCACATTTCAGAAATACTGAAGCATTTTGCCTGTAGGTATACGTTCTTACCCGTACAATGTCAGCGTTTGCGGGTAGTTGCTCACCACAGATATATTTAAGTCTGTGTAGTAAAAAATAGAAATTTAACTGAGTAAAATGTCTACATAGCCAATTCTGAGTCGTTTTGGCTAATTTAAGTATATAAAATGAACTCTGCAAACATTTACTGGATATTTGCACGTAGAAGTCCTCCGTTCTGTTAAGTGTAAGGTGGCACCATGGCAGGCCTCAGAGTTTCAGTGAAGTGGTCAGCACACCTGTGAAGGAGCCATGTTCAAGACATTAATTTGACATCTACAAACATGTGCTGTCCTTTTCAGAAAAATCAGTTCCGTATGAAGTATTTTTAAATCCTCTTTATGTAAAATGCCGTATTCTTTTTAAAATTTTTAATTGTTTTGCATTTAATTTTATCAGACACTTCTATGAATGGATGGTGTCTTAAAGGCATTCTATGAAAATAGAAAATGATTCTTAGGTAGTCTGTACTCTTTATCCTGTTGATCTAATGGCCTCTAGCAGAAAACAAACTGTTTCAGTGTGTGTAAGAGCAAGGCCAGGCACGCTGAGGTTTCGAGCAGTGAATGGCGGTCCCGGCAGCTTGGAATATTGAATCCATCGCTGATCCGTAGCGCACAGTAGTGCTGAGGTAGGTCAGTTTGGATAAGCTGTCGAAAAGTAAAAACCACCAGCTGCTGTGCCAGACTTGCAGCTGCAGTGATGAAGACATGAGCTGCTCCTCACATCTATTACCTGCATTTGGAAATTGTTCATGATTTGGGGGTCACATCTGGGGCCAATAGAGATTTTCCCAGAAAGCCAAGCATCTATGGGAACGTGTAATTGTTCTGTGACCATAATTGTATAACCTTTTTATTGGCCCAGAATGAGCAGCTGCAGGCTAACATTTACACAAAAGGAATTTAGTGTGCTGATGATATTGAATTAAGGAACTAGAAGGGCTATTTTAAAACACTTTAACT
>NW_011888843.1:4396327-4426292 GCF_000151845.1 Pteropus vampyrus | reverse complement strand
TTTCAAGGTTCACTGTGGAAAATGTAGTGATACACCTTCAGTATCACAGATCTGTGTTCTTTTTCATTTGTTTATCTGCCAAGCCATCAAGAGAGAAAACATCTGTTGAAAGGCTGGATTTTCTTTTCTGATTTTTAATTACAGGATTTTTAAAATGCATCAAATAGAATTGTGAATAATCGTAAGCAGTCTTCTAGTTTAAGGAAACCTACCATAAAATGTCATGAGATACGACAAAATTTTTAAAGCGCTGAGCTAGAGATAAGTCTCAGACAGTTTATGTGAGGCTGTGCAGTGGGCTTTTAACGTGATTTACTAATAGTCTTATGACAGTATTTCCTTCTATAGGGAAAGAAAGAAAAGTGAGTGCTTTAACTGTGGTATTTTATAGTTTAGTGTGTTAAGACCTTTGGTTTGCTATTGCAAAATGAAAGAGAAGTTTTGATTAAGTATTGACTTTATTTCCAAAACCCTATGATAGATATCAAGTATGTTCCAACAGCACTATTGAGGGTTGTTTTTTAATTGAGGTCCTAGTGAAAATGTTTTTTAAACCTTGAAAATTCACTGTATAACATCCTCTGCAGTCTAGATAAATATTACCCACATGCTACCAAAAAAATTAAAGAAAGTATCAGATAAATGATGTTCAACTTATGCCATGTTCTTGGTCTAGATTCAGCTTGATTATTTACACGACACATCCCGAGGTATGAATGTAAGTATGCAGACAAAAGAAAAGCCCCATAATTAGGCACCACATCCTGGGCTTAAGTATAATATAAAGTGTTTGCTATTTTATTCTGAGAATTTAAACCTTTCCACGGCGGTACCACTAAGTCGATCTGCATATTTATTTGCCTAGATTAGTTGTAAGATTGAGTGAATGACCTGCATTGCTGCAGTACGTGAGTGCTAGGTCAGCTGCGAATGTTTTCCCGAATGACTTTGATAAATTGCTAATGTTTACAAATGATTACTTTCTATATAAGTGAGCTCAGATTCAAGGTTTTTGCTCTGACAACTTCACTCTCAGCTGCATCTCTGAACGGGCTGCTGCTGAACGAGAGGAGGAGGAATGAACAGCTAGCTGACTTGGGGGCTTGCAGATAACCCTGAGTGCTCCTGGGCTGCATCCTTGGGGTGTGTGGCTGTTAAGAATGTCATGTCTGTAAGGGAAAAACGGTTGAGACCCACTGAGCCATTTATTGAAGCCTTAATTTTTTGATTACTAGAATCTGCTTTTGAGATGCTTTTCAAATAAGGTTCTGAACAGAAGGGTGTTTTGCACACAGCCTGCAAAGAGCACTCCTCTGGAGGTGTAAAATGAGTCAGCCGCACACACTCAGGCCCATTCCTCCAGCTACAGTAGCTGTGGTGGTGATGGCAGCTGAAGCAAAGGAAGCTTTTAGTAATGAGGGGAGGAAGCTCCTACTTGATACCTCATCACCACCATGTAGTTATTGAGTGTCTTTGGTGTCCAAGGAAAGAGAATGTCTTCTGTGGCTTTTGCATGTTTTAGGGTTATCACAGTTACCAAAATCTCTTAAAATTTATATGTGCTGAGTGTGAATATCTATACAGCTCTTTACAAGTTTTCATATTCTACCTTAAATTAATTGCTTTTACAAACCTGAGTTCTTACCCCAGCATTGTATACCATTGATAATCATTATTTCCTTAGTAAAATTAATTGAATTGACTTTCACGAACTTTATTCCTTATCTGTTAAATTCCCATGTAAAAGTTACATATTTAATATCTATCCATTTATACTATTAAAACAAAATACCCATAACTTCTACTTATCCAGTGATCAGACAGATATTTTAATAAATTAATATTATTACAAATCCACAGATTGGCATTAGACTCTAGATGCTTGGGATCTTTTACATGCTTGGCACAAAGCAGGCACTAAATATTTGTCGATGAGTAAAGAAAATGACTAATGGACCAATGGTTTAGCTTACATTTTGATAATCAGGAAGTTTAATAGGGAAGTACAGTGATGAGATTTCTTTTGCTAATCTTATTAGCACAAAGTATTCGTTGTAAAAATAGCCCCACATTCATTGTTTCACAGGACAGTCTAAAATAGACGGAGACCCATTGTTTGCGGACTTTATAAATGCAGGATAAAATAGACACTTCCTGTCATCTGCGTGATGCATTGCTGTTGCCGAAATCTCACTGTTAGCCAATGTGGAACAATGGCCAGCGTGACAGCTTGGCGTTTACTCCAAATGTATGTAAACGGCACTGGCCGGGCTCAGAGCGGGTAGAGCATCTAAAAATAGACAGGTAATCCCTTATCTTGTTGCATATGAAAATAGTGTTTATGTGAAGCAACATTATTAGAAATGATGTGTGAGAACAGAATCCCTGCTATGTGCTTTACAGTTTAGAATGAGAAAAATACACGAATGGGACTTTGAAGTACAGGGTTAATTAATACCGCTGGAATGTGGACCAAAATTGCAGCCAATTTTTCTATGATGAAAAAAAAAAAACCTGTTTATATAGACATCTAACATTCTGTCCCGTAAGACTTCTCCTCTGCCCACAGAATAGCACCCCGTTTTTCCAGTGGATATCTGTTGAGAAACCTACTGGTATATTAAGACACACCCAAATCTTAGTGGCTTAACCCACCAAAGGTTTATTTTTTTATTCGTGCCACGTGCCAACAGTTCGGCAGACATCCTGATCCACATGGTCACGCAGAGACCCAGACCGACAGAAGGTTGTATAGGAGCTTTTCACAGCCTCAACTCAGAGGTGACGTTATTGTAACCTCTTGTCACCTCTTCTCAGCGGGCATTGGCCGAAACTAGTAATCCGTCCTTGTCTGACTGCCAGGGGGCTGGAAAGTGTAGTCTCTGTGTCTGGGAAGGAGAGAGAACTGGAAAATAGTGAGCAATTTTTACAATTAGTGAGAATTATTTTTCTATTAAAATCAGGGAGAAATGGTATGATACACTCAGCACCGTAGGTTCAATTTTAAATGGACTCATTTAATTTGCCTAATTTCATGTCAATTGGCTATTTTCTGAGCTCCGAGAATAACTGAGTCTGCTTAGTTTTCCCACTGAATCAATTTACTGGCACACAGTGAATGGATTTTTGCCTGTGGTACAATCTTTGCCTTAGAAAGTCAGCACTAATTTTTATTTGATCTTTTCCAGTAAGCTAATCTGATACATCAATTTTTATAACTGAAGCAGAGTTCAGTGAAACTAATTCAGAACAACAAAAAAAATGCCACTAATGATTGTTGTTAAGTGAAACCGGAATTTTCAGGGATTTTTTCCCCCATTGATACAGTGAACATTTGCCAGCAGCTGATAGAGTAGCCAAGAGAAAATGTATTTAATTTTCTCCTTCCCTTCTGTGGTTCCCTCCTTTGAATTATAATGCCCACACACCCTTGCTTATTTAGAAAAGAAGCAACAAGTTATCTTTTCTTACCTGGGATATCACCAGTTTAGGAAGCTAGATCGAATAAGCTGTCTGGCCATTAGTTAACCTGTAACCCTCAAGTGTGAAAAGTAACATGAAAGAACACAACTCTAGGGGTACCCAAGAGGTGCTCAGTTCACATCTCTAAAGCTTGAATGTGTGTTGTTGGGTGCCTTCAGTGCTCACAGGAGGCACCACTGGGGACCAGTGGACTTTGACTGCCGAAGCACACAGAAAATTAAATAGTGTGTTCCATCTCTGTTCCAAGCGGCTGCCAGGACTGAAGACGAGCTGATTTTCCTGAACCTCAGTGTCCATCCTGGCTGCTGCCTCTGTGACTTCATTTCTCCCCAGTTGGAGTCCCTGGGCCTGCAGATGCTCTCGGCCCTCCTGGGTTGGGTTTTCGCCATTCTGCAGAGCTCTCCCCTGGCCCTGCCTGGGTGGGGGGCCCTCCTGCTGCTGTCGTCTCTCCCTGTCACCTTGTCCCTCAGGGCCGGGCTCCTCTGCCCAGTCCCTCCTCTCACTCCAGGGGTTCCCTCGGCCCCCTCGTATGACCATCCTACCCCGGTCACGCTCTCTTCTATTCTACTGTACTTTATTTTTGCCTTGCTCATGGCTCCTATTACACTCTACTTATATTTATAGATATTTCTATATAAGTCTCCTATTACATCCTTTAAGCTCCTATGAGGTCAAGAATTGTTTGATATGTTTTCTCATATTTTTATTGTCTAGTATAATGTTTATATGTGGTTAAATGTTCATCAAGTACTGAACAAATGAGTTTATTATAGATTACTCTTTAGTACAAATAAATATATAGAATGTTGGCTCCTCAGTATTAATATTCTTTGGATGCTTAGATAACACAATGTATTTAGTCAATAAATACTTATAAAATAGAATTTAGTCTGGAGAATGAGATATTTTGATCCATATTTGTCTTTAAAAACTACATGAATTGACACCCATATAATTTTTTACTCTCTTTTATAAGTTTAGCTTATTGGGGGGCACAAAATGTACTAACCTGTCTTTGAGGTAGAGTGTACCTAAGGTTATAGTCTTCTCTCAGATCATTTGGCTCGGTTTTATCATAATCAACTTCGTGATATCCAGGAATTTGAGACTAGTGGTTCAGAGAAGTTTGTCAAACAAGACAAGAAAAATTGTGCTTGACCAGAGCAAAATTGGTTGGTGATTATCTGGTACATGTCATGCATGGATTTGCTTCTCAGTTGGGGTATAATTGCATCTTTGAATTCTTCATTAACTATTGGACCATGGTTCTTAATAAAATTATTTTATGAAGCTGAGATGAGAAATGGCTTGCTTGTTCTCTTCTTGGCAAGCAAGTAGTTCATGCACCAGCCTAGCTGGGGTTTAATTTAAAGAACAAATTGTCTTTAAAATAGTAATAAATCCCCCTTTGGAATAGTAAGAAGATGTCACTGTTGCATGTGGAGTAAATATCCTGTGCTTTGATGTCATTAAAAAGCACAGTAATTTTAATAACCTCAGTTATATACAATAAAACCCTGACTTCTTAAGACTACATCAGCCATGTCCCATGGTCATGTAACAATAAACTATTTATGCTGTAATTTAAAGTTTTAATTAACTGTTGCAGAACATCTTACTACCTTTGACTCATGTTCTCTGGAGTGTAATAATGGTTTCTCATGACTCGTTTATTTTATAAGATCACTTTACTCTGCATAAGGGAATTTTGACATTAGAGAATTTTTCATTTATAACTTGTCTTCAGTGACATGGTTTATATCAATCTTTATAACCTTTGTACTGACCTTTCACCTTAGCACATGAGAAATCTTAAAGTGACTATCACAGAAATGCAGCACCACTTTCTGCTGGCTTCTTTCCCCCAAAATAAACTGAAGGATTCCCTTTCTGCCACCGTCTGTAATATTTTCTCCCTTAATTTAAATAACCAAGATAATGAGAAGGCATTCATAAGCCATAGTGAGATGTCTTATCAAGACTATTAAATGTGGTTTGACTTGGATGGATTTTGGTATCCACCCCTCTCCCCCTTTTTTTTTTTTTTTTTTTTTTTGGAATAAGCTGCATCTGGGGCTGGGGGAAGGACCTTCCTTGAATGGCTCCAAATTCAGTGCCTTGTTTTTTAACCAAGCAGCTGTTCATACAGATTTCTTAGGAAATGGTTAAATAAAAACATGTCACTTTTGAGGTGAACAAAAATGGTTGCTTTATCAAAAACTAGCAGCTGCCTGCTTGTCATTTATTTCTATGCGACAAGTACTCTTTTCTTAGATATTCTCATTGTTATACATTCGATTAAACTAAGACCAGGATCATTTTTCCTGTCAATTACTGAAATTCTAGCTAAAAGCAGTTGAGTGATTTCATAGTGTGTATTTGTCCTCTGTTTTTAACTGATTACCATTATTAAATAGCATTAAAACAACAACAGTAATACAGCAGCCACAACAGAACCTTCAAGTATTTGGGTGGGCAGTGGAGCTTTATTTTAAAAGAAACTATAGTTCAGATACAACCTAAATACTTCAGTATTTGAAATATCTCAGCTAATCGTGTGGCCTCAGAAACTACAATTTAATGAGCTCAGAATCGTGATGGATATTAAGGCATTTTGCTTACGTATGACATTGTGAAGAAAGACGATTATTACAGGCTTCTGTGTAAGCAGCTGTACAATTAGCCATAGCTCTGTCTGGGGTTCAGGGCAGGCAGATAAAAATAGAGGAGGATTTTGGACATTGAGAGAGAAAATTACCGGAGGATAGTAGAGGTTCTATTCAGGATCCCCGTTAGGTTTTATGGGAGGGGAGTGGGAAATGATTGTTTTAAATGGATTTCATTTTCGCTGTGTCTCCTGTGCGTTTGCAGGAAGAGAGCTCCTCCTGAGATGTGAGCGCAGACCAGAAGCGTTGGGCAGGACAGGGAAAATGAATTGTGTGTGCGAGCTGACGCGCGTCATGAGTCGATTGTGAAATAATGTCGGGGGCAGACCCTGAGCCAGCCCCGAGCGCTCTCGCAGCATCTCGGTTTGACCCGTGCCTAGCATTTTTATTTTGGGGGTGCCCAGGACAAAGGTTTATATGGCACCTCGCAACACTTTGGATGAGAACAGGATGCCACAGGCAGTTCAGTCTCTGCTGGTTTCACAGCAAGAGCATCCTGGTCGACCCAAGGGTGGGGTGTCTCCCAGACCTCCAGCTCCCTTCTCTTCCTCCTAAAACATGTTTTTGGATGGGCCTTTCCCCATGTATGAGTTTCCCGGAGTTGCCATAACAAATTACTACAGGCTTGGCTTAAAAACACAGACATTTACTTTCTCACAATTCTGGAGGTCAGAAGTTCAAAATCAGTTATTACTGGGCTAAAATCAGGATGTCAGCAGGGCCGCACTCCCTCCGGAGGCCCGAGGAGAGAATCTGCCCCTCGCCGCCTCCAGCTTAACTCGTGGCCACATAAGTCCAAGGCCGCATTGCCTCCTCCTCTTCTGTCTATGTCAAGTCTCCCCTCTGCATTTCTCTTACAAGGACACTCGTGATTTCATTTAGGGCCCACCAGGATAATCTAGGATGATCTCCCCATCTCGAGATTCTTAAAATGTAGTCACATCTGCAAAGACCTTTTTCTGTGTGAGGTGATATTTACATGGTCCAGGAATTAGGACCTGATGTCTTTGTGGGCCATGATTCAGCCCACGACACCCCATTTTCAACAACTGGAGCCATTTACAAAAAAGGCAAAGAATTCAGGTTCTATGCTATAGGGGTTGTTTGACTCTGAGCTAAATCGAGTGATTATTAAGAACATACTGTGTGCCAGTGCTGTTGCTAAGCACTGTGGGAGATACAGAGATACATAAACCTGTGGCTGCCCTGAGGTTGCTTGTGATTTTGCTGGAAGAGAAGACATGTACATGTAAAATGAGTCATAAGAAAAAGGTCATGTTAGATGCTGACAGCCCGAAAGTGGTACCCACGGTGATTGTCCAGGCCCCCAAATCTGTGCACTTGGCATGTGTACTGGAACTTGTCACACAGGAGATGATCATGTCCAACCCACAGCTTGACGGTTTCCCATTTCATTGTTTTTCACTATCTCTGGGTTTTTTCCCAAGAGCTGCCTCCTGCAAGTGTGCCTTCCTGTGTGTATATGGTGCCATTGTCTATTTGTCAGTTTCTCTTTCTCCAGTAAAATAGTAATTCCAGTTCTTGAATGGAAACAATTCAAAGATAATGCCTCTGTGCTAACAAGTATGAATAGAATTACTTCTGCAAATCACTGATATAGAATAAGAAGTAAAATCAAGGAAACTTAAATTTATAGTAGAATCAATCTATTATAATCTATCATATTATATCATTTTGGGTAATTTGAATTTATCCTAGCTCAGTCTGTCTATGTGAATGCCCTATGTCTTAGTGAAAACTATGGAAATATCCCTTTCAAAAGAAAAAAATTTTTTTTTCTGAATATGTTTTAAGGGAACCTGAATTTCTCTGAGTTGTAAAGCATGATACTGATAAGAGTCCAAGACTGCCTGATGTTCATTTTATCTCTGGTTATCTTAACTAGATCTTCAGCAACAACATAGAAAGATGAGACAAGCCTGAGTTTGAATCCTGGGTCTGTCACTACCTGGATCTTGGTGCTTCCTCCTGGATGACTTGAGCAGATAACTTTTCTAAATCTTTTTTTTTTTTTTCATCTTCAAAATAGGGCTAGTAATAGTACCTCTCTCAGGGACAATGAGATGTTTAAATGAAATGCATGTAAAGTGTTCAGAACATTGCCTGAAAGTTCGTCTTTTCCTTCTATTTCTCTCCCCGCCACCCACCTCCCCATTTAAAAAAGATGTCTGTGGCCTGGGTGCTTTTACTGGCTGTTTAGCACATTGCCCTAAGTAATCAAACACTTTCCTGTCTGGTACCCTTCGACAAGCCCATGATGACAAATCCAGCATTTCTTGGGATACCATTTCACCTTGAATGTAAACCAGGCTTCTAAATTACTTTTTATATGACAGTGTCTCCCCATATTTTTGTCCCGTGAACTTCTTGAATTGCAGTATAACATGTTTCTTCCAGCAAAATTCAAAATGAAATAAATAAATGGTTAAGTTGCGGACTATAGCTAATAATGATTTGCACCATGACTGAGGATTACATTATATTTATTGATGACAGTTGACTTTTCAATATTATCTTTAATCAAATAACGTGAATGTTTGCATATACATTTATTTCTAAACTATAACGTGTGTGTGCACACGTACACACACACACACACACACACACACACACACACACCCGTGATAAGGTTGAAGGGAAGCATGTGATTAAACACAGTTTGGTCTGGTTTGAATAATAACTGTTCTGGAGTTGATGATTCTATTTTATTAAAATTCTTTCTTGCATTTCAAGAGTAAAAAAAAAAAAGATTCCTCTCATGCAGAAGTGCTGATTGTCCACACACCATGTGCATTCTTCAGGATAAGTGATTGAGAAAGGGTTTGCATTAGTGCCTCTGTCCAAATGTCATCTTCTGCCTTCAGCCCCCTTTAAGGGAGAGAGAGCCATGTGCTGAGCTTGACTGAAATGAATAACTATGATAGATTTCTTGGCAGCTAGACCCCAAGGTGTTTTTTGACAGGTTAATGCCTAAAAAGAACAATGCAGTCTGTGCTAATGAATCAAAAACATTTTTCAGTACTTTTTTTTTTTTTTTAAGTGAATGTGTTTTGGTTTCTTTTTGAAAATTTAACTCTGAAGCGAGTCTGTCACTGTGGCTTTGAAATTCCCTAAGTTATTTCCGTAAGTTATTCCCTGAGCTTTTACAGATATAATTAGATTATGTTTATTAAATATATAAATAAACAATCTCCTCCCCTATAATGGCCCATCTTAGGAATTGGGGTTCGGGGAGTGGAGAATTTAGGAAAGATTCTTTGGTGTTACAAGATTTGAAGAGTCTCCTAGTTAGCTCTTGTCAGTTTTTCCCAAGATGGCCTCAAAAGTAAGGCTCAAATTAGTAATTTAGTCTCAAAATGTAATTAAATGATCCATGTATGATCTGCCACATGTCCCACTGACTAGTTTCTGAAGGAACAGGCAAGGACGTGCTAGTGTCTGGGTAAGATTTTTATCCATCAAAAATGAAAATACATGAGAAGAGGGGGTTTCACTTTGAATGGAGGCAGCCCAGCCTACGTGACAATTCAGAGACCGTGTGTGTTGGGTAAGAGTTCAAGCCTTGGCTGTGCTCCTTTTACCGACTCTGACCTTGGACAAGTTCCTTGGCCGGTCTGTGCTATAGTCTGCTCATCTGTAACATGGTTGTTAGGAGGATTAAGGGAGATGAGTTATGTGCAGCAGTTAGAATGTGCTGGGCACAGAGCGAATGTCCCAGCTAATGGTTGTTGTGAGTTTCTAACTTAAAAATGAACCGCGTCGTGCGAACATTTAGAAGGGTAACTGGCGCCATCTTAAGCAGCCGTTTTTACTGCTCTTTGTACCCCTGAGAAATGTGTCTGGCTGTAATAATCCTCCTCATTGAGTGATCCTAATGCCCCCTCCCTGGTCATCGCCCTACAGAAGTTAGCGCTCATCCTCACAGCCACCCCCAGACATGGTTCCATAGTGTAGCGGTTAGCACGTCTGCTTTACATGCAGAAGGTGCTGGGTTCACGCCCCAGTGGAGCCACGGTCCATGGTCTACGCCCATGCCATCCCGAACAAGCCTGATGTCTGATCTCGGAAGCTAAGCAGGGCCGGGCCTGGTTAGTACTTGAATGAGAGACCACCTAGGAAGACCAGGTGCTGTAGGCATAAATAATAATAGATAGTAAAAAATTTAAAAAATATTGTCAGCCCCACTTTGCAGATGAGGCCACGGAGGCCCAGAGGGATGGCATCAAGTCGCCATTTGGTAAGGTGCAGGGCTGGGAGGGGACGCGGACAGACGGCCACACTCTGTCAGTCGCCTTTCACAGAGGCCTGTCCTCGGACTCATCCAGGAGTGAGAAGAAAGGACTTCTGTCTCTGGAGTTATGCTTGCAGGTTTTTTGAACACGGTGGTCAGAACAGGCCATGCCCCGTTTGGCGCCGTGAAGGAGATTGAATCCTAGCGGGTACCAGGCCTGCCTGCTGCCAGGGTCTCTGTGGCTCGGGTGCAGCCACTGGGCCAGTCAGGCCTGTGTGCCTCGCCACATTTTCCTTTCGAGTCTCTAAATTGACAGTAGATGCATATGGCTTGATTTACAGATTATCACAGAAAATTTTAAGGTAACTATTTGGTCCAAAATTGACACTAAGGGCAAGAGAAACTGATATTATAGGGAAGTTCATCTCATTAGTTCAGAGACTTATACGCATATAAAGATCCTTAGAATCAGTGAATCTTAACCACCATATTTTATAATGGAGATAATAAGGCACAGAAAGTCAAAGTGATTCTCCTTCAGTTCCCTGGTAAGTTAGGGCCCCAGTTAACTTTTTCAGGACTCTTTCCTTTGAACTACAGTGGGGTGGGGATGGGGAGCTCAAATGAGAAAATAGATAATAGAATGACAGTCTGCAGCTCATTTAAGTATTTACCTGTATTTCTTTAGCTAAGAGTACTTGAACCCCTGGGCCATTACTGTACATTGCCACCCACTCCCTCTCATCTCCGATGGTCCAGTAATGACTATTTAGCCCATGAACATGGTTATTAGAAGTTTAATATTAATGACGTTGGAGGCTTTGATCAACAAGAAGGTTAGGAATTACGTGGGAATATCATTATGTCTTCATGTGCCCTTGTGGTAGACCTCTCTATAGCTTTCCAGCTGTGAGCACGTAGACCGGCTCACAGGAGAGTCTCTAAGTTATGCCTCTTTCTGGTTTTCTTCTGGAACGTACACTGTAGAGTGACAATGATTTAATTTACTTTTCAGACATCTCCTTTATTCAATGTCTTCTGCTGCTCAGGGTCGTAGAAAGAGAGCCCCCCAATAACAACATGGCGAGTATTCCTCAAACCTTAGGTTTACTTACAGATTTTTGTGACAGAAATGTAACTCATATTAAAGTCAACCATGGAAATATCATAGACTTGAAGGCAGATTTCTCATTAACATTTAGGATGACAAAGAACTTTGCCCCGGCCCCAAACCCAGCTCCAGAAGTGACCCACCTCTGCTATCAGTCATTGTCCTCAGGCCCTACCATTCCTTGCAAGCGACCTGCAGAGGTGCCCACTGGTGTGTGGTGGGAGGGGTGACAGTGTGTCGATGTGGCTGGGTGGGAACTCGTCACGTCCCCTCTTTGCCCCAGCTAGTTGGGGGGTGGGGATACGAGGTAAGAAGCATCGTGTGCTGGTGGAGAGTAATCGAGCCCTGAGTTAGCGTAGCTTCATGTCCCAATTATTTCATAGATTTCATTCTTGTAGTCTACTCTAGAGATTATTACTACTTATGATACAATTTTCTTCAGGATTATAGGTTTAATGTTCCAAACAACCAGCCTACTCATCAGTGGACTCATATGTGTAACTTCTAGTTGATGAATAGCCTCACAACAGGTCATCCTTAAAAAAAGGAGGGGGGGGCGGTGGACAGAAGAAAAAGGGCATTTCTAAGCTTAGACCAAGCTTCCTAGTCTTACGGAGTCTTCCATCTTGGTCCTTAACATTACATTTCATTTTCATGAATTTACTTTTTAAGGCACAATGAACTTTTTAACGGTTCATTCTGTTTTAAAGCTCTTTATATGTTTTGGCCTCACGTGGTAGAACCGCATTTCTTAAAACGTACGTGCTGAACTTCTTGGCAATTCAAGAAAAGTTCTTTGCTTGGAGACCAGACTGATTGAACCCCCGACTTTTGAAAATACACTTTTGCTTTTCAGTTGGCAGGGAACCCACTCATCCTCCCATTTCTCAACTCTCCATTTAAAATATTCACCAGTAATCGTAGCTTAATGATGTTCAGTGGGAACTTTCACGAGCCTTCCACGTGCACTGGCATCTGAGGTGTGTAAGTTAACAGTGTATGAACTGGGAAGTACCAGTGATCGCGGCCCCATTTTCCAGATGAGGAACCTGGTCCAGGGAAGGCATAGTGCCCGAGGTCATCGAGCTCATTAGTTCCTGAACCGGGACTCGCATCCAAAGGTCCATCCCCCAGGGTTCAGAGGCTTCTTTCCCTGGTGCACTTCTTTTCAGATCCACCTCTGTAGTTGAGAACACATGCATCTGGACCGTGTATTTTTCAAAGACAGTGCTGCCCTCATCTTTGAGTCGATGGCGCCAGGCATACAGCGCAACACACACGTGTGTCTCAGGGCCGGAAGTAAGCAGGGCAAGTGGGGAGCTGTCTAGGGCTCAGGATTTAAGTGGGACTCGCTGTCAGCCTTGCCAGCCCTGCCCTCAGGGCCCTGCTAGCCGCATCCTGGTCCCAACACTGGTGGATTTTACAGCTGGCGTGCGTTTAAGTTCTCTCACACAGCACGTGGTCTTCTTGAATGGCAGTCCCCAGTGATTCTGAGAAAGAGTCGCAACTTTCTTCTCCCAGGTTTACCTTGTGTTTTGAAGCATTGGCAAAAGATTTAAAGTTTGGTGCCTGGTGTGCTAGTTTTGTCTTCAGTAGTCTGATTGTTCAGAAACTTTTGATGTGGCATCGAAGGGAGTATGGGGGGCATCCTTCGACCGTGCGATTTTTATCTTGAGTACACGCACATTTTCTCTCCCATGTTCCCAGGCCTCGCCGGCTGTGACGCCGCCCGACTGCGCGCTCCTGGGAGTAACTCTATCAGTGCAACGCAGTTCCTTGTTCTGCAGACGTTTTTGGCTCAGAGCTTCAGTTCCTTCCCGACAACTGTGTAGCTTTTGCTGTTGATTTTGAACACAGCTCGGTCAGGCAAGAAGCTCAGCCTTCAGCCTCAGCTTCTTGGGGCTTTCCTGGCAGCCACGTAGTAAACTATGTCACACTCTGTTTTATTCATTAATTAGGAAATAGTAGGGTGCATGTAGCTTTGCTTGCAGACCTCTCGGGGTTTTCTAAAATACTCTGGGGGGTGGAAGGGAAACCAGCTGGAGGATAAGGACATGATAGGTTTCTTCAAGTAAGTGATTCAGCCCATCCCATCCCAATGTAGAGGGATTAGTCTCTGAGAAATAACATAGTGTCGTAGAAACAAATCTGAAGTGTTGGAGTCAGATTCTGGTTCATACCCCAGCTTTGCCACTTTCTAGTTGTAGAAACAAAATTACTCTTCCTTCTTTCCTCCTGCTTCAGGGGAGCAGGAGATAAAGAAAAATGAACACCATGTTGCCAGAACATTCTTATAGAATTGCCCAAAGATGACAGGAACTCCTTAACAGAGCGTAGGGGGACGGAAGTGGAATTGGACATCGATTCTCAATTGGGGGCAATTTTCTCCAGTCAGTCTCTTCCCCTGTAAGACATTTGGCAATATTTGGAGACATTTTTGGTTGTCACAGCTGGGGGACAGGAGTTGCTATTGCATGTTGTGAGTAAAATCTTGAGGTGCTTCTAAAAATCCTACAAAGTATAGAAAAGACAGCCCCCTCCCCCCCAAAAAAACAAACAAACAAAAGAATTGTCTAACATGCCTATAGTGTGGAGGCCATGAACTCTGGGTTAGGAATAACTTTTACTGAATCTAATTGTCCCACTTAATATCCAATGACAATGCAAGATAAAGTTTTTATCTCCATTTTACAGATGAGAAAATTGACCTTTGATCATGATTAAGAAACTTGCCTTTGGTTGTCTAACTACTTCTAGATAGACATGGGATTTTAACCTAGGAATATATATTCCCTTTCTACTGACCCAATAGGTAGTGAGCTCCCCATCACCGATGATGTTCAGAACACGACAGGGTCAGCAGCCACTTGAGAGGGATGGAGAGAGCTACGAGTCTCAGATGTTTTTTGCACTGAATGACTTTTGAGGTCCCCCCTAAGGGTCCCATTCTCTAATTCTATTTTGAAATGGGACTTGTCTTTTTAGCCCCAGTATTATAGAGTGGCAGGCAAATAGCCTTTGGCCATGACCAGTGAAATCCCTGTGCTTTGTTTGTGCACCTGTGAAGCCTTATTCCTATTAATATCCCAGCCGTAGCCGGCCAGAGGGCTAGCGTTCCAAACGGGGGCCGCCAAAAATGCACCCCTCCTCCTCTCGTCCACATTCCAGGCCCGGGCAGTTATTTTTACCAACATGTGTAAATGGGTCCAGCTAGTTCTCATTTGGGAGGACAGTAGAGGCAGAAATGAGGGCAGCTGGGGAGGGCGAGCAGGGAATGAGCTACTTGTCTCAGGTGAGACCCGGGTACCAGTGTTTTTAGAACTTCCCGGGAGATTCTCATGTCCAGCCAGTCCTGAGAGTCACATTATTCTGTCACAAAGAGACTGAAAGAAACAGGAGTTGGGGCTTGTTTTTCAGTATGTCCTCGGTAGGCCCACAGTCTGGTCTTACATTTGCACCTGCTAGAATCTTAAATTAACATTAAGTTAATCCTCAGCCTTCTCATTTTAAATGGTTTAATCGTAATATGCATTTAATCATTTGCTTAATTTTTCACAAAAATTTCAAGTTTTCCTCTCCAGACTCTTTTTCTTGCCAACATTGTGTGTAGAAAGGAGTTTTTAGTTGTTGCTGCCCTCGGTACCGTGGAGGAGAAAGCTTTACATAATTAATGGGTTTTGTGGGAAACGTTTTAATAACAACCTAGCTAATGGCCTGACTTTATGATAGATTGTGTGCTTTAAACTGCAGTCCCCAAATGTTTCTGCTTAGTGAACCTTGTAAAGAATTTGGAAGAACTCTTTTCTCACACATTGTTTAAGTTGACATCTATAATCTATCAGTAAATAAGTTATTAGTTCAGTAGTTGCAAAAGATGTAATTTCTAGTGCATCGAGTGTCATGTGTGTGCTTCGAATATATTTCATAACGTAGCCAGTACTTTGTGTTTTTTTTTTTTTTCATCTTGCGATTGCAGATATGGCTCATTTTATGGAAAATAACCAGCCATAAAATTGAATTAACAAAACCAGTCCCGATTGTTAAAAACAGACATATCAGTCTTATTTCTTGCCACTAAAAAAACCTGACGTCATTGTTTAAATGAAATAAACATGGAAATTAGTTGGATGGATGGTAAATACGCAAGATATTGTCATTCCATAGGCCTGTTGCCTCGGCGAAGTACGATTGTGTCTTTTTCATGTTCTCCCTCGGTTCTCTTTGCTCCCTCAGGAGCTGTGCATTTTCAAATCATCTTGTCATTTTGTGTTCCAGAGGTTGGTTTTTATACCTGGCAAACTGCACCGTGCTAAGATTCAGGAAGTACACTTTTTTGGAAAGCAAGAGGGTTGTGATTTAGGAATGGAGAGGCAGCAGAAGACAGACATTGATCTCAGGCAGATCAGGTTGAGACCTGTGAAGGACCCAGAAAACTATTTCTTTAAAACTGCCCGTTCGCGGGGCCCCTAGAAAGTCTTTGTATACCCTCAGGGGTGTGTACCCTCCACTTGGAAGAGCTCTGCTTTAAAAGATGATGGGGAGGGGCAATAATAAAAGAAAAAAATGATTTAGCTCCATTCTGATTGTTTTTCAAACGTATACTTGGCTCATTTTATTTTTAAATTAAAATATAGATAAGGAAAGAAGGACACGTGTAGGAATATGCAAATACTGCCACAAATGTATGTTCCTTGAGTTTACAGATTGCAAGAACTGTGTCTGGCAGGTGTAACCCCTGCAGCATGACAAATGCGGGTTTTCTGAGGGACGGAGAGTAGCTTCTTAATGTTTTCCTTAAGTCCCTGGTAGGTGACGTTAGAGGCTCTTTATCTTGGTGGTAAAGCATGCCTCTGGGACCAGAGTGCCTGGGTTCATGTTCTGGTTACTGCTTACTAGCTCAGAGACCTTGGGTAAGTTTTTTAACCTGATAATAACAGTTTCTGACACATGATAGATAAGCTACATGTCAGCTTTTTAATCTTTGTGGTCTCGAATTTCTCACCAGGGTACAGCTGGAGCTTTCTGCCCAGCAAATTTAGATGGAGTCCACCAGCTAGAGATGTGATTTCAGCCAAAGTATGGCCAGTGCAAAAAGGCAGCTATTCAGGGTCGAGGTGGGGTGACGAAGCTCACGTCGGGGCTGTTTCCATGGAATCTGTATGAAAAGTCGGTCGGTGGCCTGGTGTAAGCCCAGGTAACTCTAGTTCAGAGTCATCGCTCATTCAAATTCCAGGAGCGATACCACACTGCATTTATGGTACACGTAATCTCTTGTTGCTTGCATGAATACAGCGTCCTATTCATCCAGACTATTGGCCAGCCAGGCAAGGAGATGGATTGCTAGTTTCTGAGATGTATGAGGAAGAACTTTTAGCAATAAACACGTTAAAGAAATCAAACCATAAAAACAACACCTTGAACTCATAGTGTACCTAGGTTCACTTTTCTCCATTATCCAAATTATACCTTGACATTGTACTTCTCACTAAAGGTGTCTGTTGTGAATTATTTCAGAGTAATAAGGTCTGTTGTTTGGTAGCTTAGTTCAAAGAGAGATTACAGAATCTAGAAGTATCTTTACTTCTTTTTTTTTTCTTTATACATTTAATTTGTTATTTGAAAATTGCTTGTAGAAAATTCGATTTTAAAACTTCTCCAGAGGACGTGGTTCCATAGTGTAGCGGTTAGCACATCTGTTTCACACGCAGAAGGCCCTGGGTTCGTGCCCCAGTGGAGCCATGGTACATGGTCTACGACCATGCCACCCTGAATAAGCCCGATGTCTGATTTCAAAGGCTAAGCAGGGTCGGGCCTGGTTAGTACTTGGATGGGAGACCACCTAGGAAGACCAGGTGCTGTAGGCATAAATAATTAAAAAAATAAAATAGAAAAACTTCTCCAAAGAAGAAATGAGACACTTATCCTGAGAAAATTCTCCTGAAATCGTGAGAAATTAAAACAGTTGTACCATAAAACTGGAAGTAGAGACTTAATATTGTGTGAGTAAATAAATCCCTTGACACATTTTCCTTTTAAATTAACTTTGAGGTTCGATCTCAGCTCAGGTCAGGCTTTGTAATAAGTAGACTATATGTGAGTGTTTATTTTTAGCAGGTTATAGTCATTAAAAGTTTTTAGTTCATTCAGCAAATGAATTTAGCATTTCTTTCACAAGGAATTAGAATAATACCTAAGGTTTATCTGCGTTTGCATTTTTTACGAGGATAAATTTGCCTTATAAGAACATCAGTGTCATTTGTGCAGGAGCTTTTGTGCCGCTGGACAGCTTCGAAGCAGAGGTAGGAGGTAACTGTGATATGAGGCCATGCCCCAGACCCATAGGGGTGACAAGCTGTGGTCTTTTCTGTCCTCTGAAAGATACACAACTGCAGATTATAATCAGTTCTCCTAGGTCTGTGTCACCGAGCACCTCCGGGCTGAAGGGGCAGACTTCTCTTTACAAACAGGGCGGTAAAGGAGGTGAAGGTCAGGGTGACACACAGTGGGGCTGATGATGCTCTCTGCTCCGCAGGAGCCCCACTACGCTGCCCTTGATGGGACAGCAGCATCCCGGCCACTCCTTTCCCTGACTGGGACCTTTTCCTCCACCATCTTCCACATTTGCTTTACGTCACTATCAACTCAGTGACATTGCTGTCCTTGTTGCTGCTTTATGAACGGCAGTATTGGCTCCTGTGTATTCCTGATGGGCACGGTGTTAGGAGCTCACATACATAATACAGTTTGTCCCCTCATCACGCAGCGGACACACTCCCTGCCGACAGGGAGTCCAGGAGCAGGACGCCTCTGAACCAGCACTGTGCCTTCCAGCTTCCCACGTGGTCCAGACCCTCGTGCGGCCTCATCCCAACAACCTGACCCTCTCCCAACCTCTCTTTGCCCTCCAGAGTCCTCCCTCCAATAAATTCTCCCTCTAGCTGTCGGAGGACCTTTCCAAAATGCAGCCCTTGCCAGTCGTTTTTTTCCCAAATGTCCTCATATGCCATAATGTCATGTAAGCAAGCCACGCGGGACCTTCTTTCTCTTCCCGCCACCCCTCCTTCCCCAAGCGGCCTGCGTGTCACCTGCACAGACCTCTACCCAGTCCTCACCAGGCTGTCTCTGCAGGACTGCGGCGTCAGCCTGTCTGCTTACGTACCGTGCCCCTTCCGCCCCCCTCTGTCCTCCTGGTCGAAGATTATGTCCTTCATAAAGTTAACCCTGCCCTTGACCCTTGGCAAAATGAGTCACTCCCTTCGTGGTATTCCTGCAGCATTCTGTTCATGCCTCCGATGTGCGGCAGCTACTGTGTGGGACGGTGACCGTCTGTCTTTCCAGAGCTGCAGAGATTACTAGCCACCTAGCACTTGAAATGTATATAGTCCAAATTGAGGTGTACTATAAGGAAGAAGTACTCACCGAATTTCAAAGATTTAGTATGAAAAGAAGAATGCGAAACATTTTAGTAATCTTTATATTGATTACACATCGACCTAATTTTTCAGATATTTTGAATTAAATAAAAAATATTAGAATTAACTTCACCTGTTTATCTTTATTTTTCTAAATGTGACTTAGAAATTTCCTGATTCTCTGTGTGGCTTGCATTGTATTACTGTTACACAGGGCTGGTTAGCTTCTCTCTCTAGGACATACAAGCGCCCTGGTCTCTGCACCTTTGGGGCCTGTCACCATAGAGGACAGTCTAGCTATGGGTGACCCCTGCCTGCAGGAGCCCGTGAGCTCGACAGCGCTGCTCACTGTTGGTGTGTCTGGTTCCCAAAGTTCTTCCTGGAGTTTATTGGATCTTGTATTCAGAATATCGAGTGCTCCTCTTGCAAAAAGCTGCAATTTCTGTGACCCGCGGTTGACCCCTGGCCTGGAATATGTGTATATTTGGAGCAGGGAAAGGACTGGATGTTCTCGAGCCACCTCCACCCACCAGGCGGGAGGAGGGAACATCAGGCACAGCTCATCCCCTGATGTGAGCGCCGGGCACCTGGGGCACCTGGGGCTGCCTGCCTTTGAGCCCGCAAAGCAGCGGCTTCTCGCAGCCCAGTTCATGCTGGTCTGGTTAGGCTCCTGGATGAAAGCCAGGCTGCTGTCAGAGAACTGCTTTAGTCTTTGCCAGCACGGGGGTCCTTTGCTCTGTCTACCCCTTCTGTCTGGTCCTTTGAATTTCAAGCAAAATGTCCCTTAAAATAGATGGGCTTCCACGATCACACATTCAGCCCGTGTGGTTTAGTTCCGCCCGCCTCCCAGCGTGGTTTTACAGGAGCCTGTGACAGTCCTGTGCGGTTGCTCTGACATCTGGTTGACATGGAGGTCTTGTTTGTTGTTGTAAATAAGAGCCAGAGTCTCCAGGACACATCTCATTCTGTGTTAGTGTATGGATGGTTTAGTCCTTCAGTGGCAGAGGGGCTGGCGGAGTGAAGGCTAATGTGAACATCTACGTGAAAGTCTCTGAGTGTTGTTTGATCTTTGTATTCTGGTGCATATAGAGTGAATCTGGGTAAGAGCGTGTGCCTTTAGAGGATTTCGTCATTGTACCTTTATCTCGACTTTTGGTGGAATGCCAGTTGACTATTTGATTACGGTTACTTTGACAACATACTTTGAAACAATTCACCTTGAAAGCCAGAGGCACCAGGTGGTGAAATGTTGGATTATGCAACGCCGATTGGCCAGGGAGGCCAAACTCACTCTCTCTTCATGAGCCTCAGCACTTCTGCGGATGTGGATGACAAGTGATGGAGAAGCAAGGATAGCCTTCCTTCCTTTTGTGTGTGACAGACAAAGCTGACTTCACGCCGCAGTGAGGAGTGAGACCGTGTCGGAAACCGAATGCATCTTGACATTCAGGTGACGCTTGAAGAGTCACTCACTGTATGTGTAACATTTGTCTGAATTTCTCAAGCCATTAATGATGTAGATGATTCCGAGTACATGCTCCCAAATCACCCTAAAAATAGATCCCGTTTCCCCCGTCTCGTCAGTGCCTGAGCGTGGGGGCCACACGTTTCCAAAGCAGCAGCACACAGGGAAGTTGCACTTAATGGTTTAGAGAGAAAGTGAAGGTTATCGTTCTGGCTGAGTGTTAGAGGTTGTGAAGTTTCCCTTGCTTTGTAAGGTACAAAGATCAAATCATATATATCTTTACTCTTAAATTCTTTTCCTGTAGCTTATATTTTCATTCCTCTATACTTCTATGTGTCTTGAGAAATTCTAAGTATAATTTTCTTGGAAGTCACTGCTTAATGGTTTCTAGGATAAAACTCCTGGTGATTGGTAGTGCTGGATGGTTTTCATTTGCTGTGTTGAGTGGCTTTTAAACTTTTGATGGTGACACACAAGAAGAAATGAATTTTAGATCACAACTAATACATTCACATTTGTATGCTACTGAAACAAGTTTCTCGAAACAGTACTTGCTCAGTATTTCATGTGAGACACCAATATTTTCGGTTATATTTAATTTTTTAAAAAATGCTTCTTGCCAACTACGAGTAGAGTTGCAGCTCACAATTTCAAGAACACTGCCTTAATATATAGCTCCAGTATTATGTGTGGGTCGTTTTTCTCTGCAAGAATTGCCAATCCTTTTTGAAACACCTCTCGCAGTGCACCTTCGTGGCCCCAGCTCTCCCCGTGAGCACCCCTACCTGCTTCCCATGCTTCGCTCCCCACCTAGCCCCTCTGCCCTCCCTTTCGGCCTCCACGTGAAATGCACAGGCCAAGCCCTCACCGCGGCCTCCCTGGCCATCAGCGTGTAATAGAATTCAGGTCACATCCTATGAGTGCAGTTATAGAGATCAGAAGTCCGTGTCGTTTTTTGCATGACTGTGTTCTCTGAGGAATTCGGTTTTATTTAGTGGCGAGGACAACCAAGCCTGGTGTCCACTTCCGTGCTGGCAGCTCCGGCCCAGCCCTGGAAGCTTTGGGGCGTGCCCCAGGGCCATAACAGCGTCTCACTGGAGCTGGTGTGACAGCCGCCAGGCATTGGGTTCCAGTGGCATTCACACATGGTGTGGCACGCCTCCATTACCGTGACAAGCGCTTGTTCCCTTATTCAGAAGGGAACAGCTACTTTAAATCAAACAGTTGGACAGATAATCGAGGTTAAACATGAACAGCATTTACTACTTAAAAATAAGGACAAGAAATGCCAGTATTCACTATGTGAGTTGAAACTAATTTGGTTTTTGTAGCCTCTTATGGTTGTTAACATGATGCTTGATGGAAATAATTTTGTAACAGAGATTATTAAAAATTGATTCATGCATTTTTATAGCATTGGTGTAAGATTTCATCCTGTGGCAGTAAGGACCTAAAGATACCGTGATGACCCTGACCTGGGGCCCTACCAGTCCAGCACATTGTCCCTAACTTCTGTTACCATCAAACCCAGGTGTCCTCAAGACACTCCTGTTTCTCATCTAGGCCTCAAGGTCACTAGTAGCTCCGATGGCCCCCTGTTAGGCTTCTCTGTGGGACTGAAGAGATGTCTTAAAACTGGTAAATATTTTATATTGCCTGAAATTTCTACAGTTTTGGCAACAGTGGGTTGTTCTGAAACCTACATCTCACCAACATGTCCTGCTGACTGATGAAACACTTATTTAAGCCGATTGCTTGTGACTACGAGCTGTTCTATCCTCATCTCTATTTTATTTTAAAAAATCATTTTATTTCAGTCGTTCTTGATGTAAACCAGAAACGGGAGCCTTGTGTTTAAAGATGAGGTCACTCCATCTCTGACTGTTTTAGAAACTGGTTTTTTCAGTGTCACGAGAAGCCTCGTTGAAGCGTGAGCAAAGCTGCCTAGCTTCATGATTAGGGCCTCAGGGATTCAGCAAATTGTTTCACTCGAGGAAAGGAGCAGCATTGGAACAGGAGGTATTGTCATAATAACACAGCAAACTGGGCATTTTAACAGAACCGCCTCCCCTCAAGTGTCACAAAACTGAGCTCGCGTCAGAGTCCCTTCTTAGCCACACTGTTGAGAACCGGTGTTCTTTTCTGATGAGACAAAGCTGGTGCACAGCCGTGCAGTCCCGCCGGATGTTGAGTTTAGAGCCCAGACTCTGGAACCAGCCCGCCCAGGTAGCAGCCTCGAGCATCCTCCCTGGTCCCTAGGCTCCCACCTCCCACCTGTGAAATGGGACTAATAATAGCGCCTACCTCCCACGGTGGCTGTGAGGGGTAGGTGTGGCCTTGGCACTGTCCCTGCATCGCTGCTGGAGCCCTTAGTGGCGGGTGCAAAACCGAACTCGTTCGATCAGTTTAGAGCTGTGACGTCTCCCCAGCAACGCGCCGTGGGCGTGTAGGCGTGTGAATGTTTGTTGCAGGGCGCCGAGGTGAACGGTGGGTGAGGAACCTTTCGAAGGCAGCGGGCTGCGAACGCTGCCCGGAGTAAGATTGTCTTCTGCTGATGGTCGCACCTCACGTCTCTTTCACAGAATCAGCACCAGAAGAAGGAAGGGAGAGGGGACAAATGGCAGTTAGGTAGACACACAATTTATGGTCAGGAAGTAGTCACCACACTTCTGTTTTTCTTTTCTCTTTTCTTTTTATTGTGGAGTTAACTGATATTTAAATGACCCAAATGGGGAGTGGGAACTCTCCCTAACTCCTTAGACAGCGAAGATGTCTCCCTTTTCTGGGCCTTTGCTGATTGCTTCTTGTGCTGTGATGTGTACAGCGTATACTGGCACCTTACTCCCTGGTGCTAGATGAGGTATCTCCATGGCGGGTGGTAGCAGATAGAGCTGAGAAAACGAAATGAGACTCTCATAAGGATTGGGGTGGTCTCATGCTTCATGCACACCCGGTCAGTGGTAACTTTGATTTTCCATTATCCTTCATGCTTCGTTTAGAGGAGACAGGTAGCTTTCTAGTTAATTACATTTTTTAAATTACCTAAAAGGAAATCCTAAGCCTGGAGCAAATCGTTTTCTTAAATCTCGTTCATATTTACTTGCTGCTGCTTTTTAAATGCAAAAAGAGATATTTTTCAAAGACATTTTAAAATGAGTTTTTGTGAATGAGAAAATTTCATGGTAAACCAGTAAAGAGGGAAGATGAGAGCCCAAGATTCAGAGTTAGGAGGTCTGGGTTCTCTTTTAGGCTTTTCCTCAAGCAAGCTGTGGGACAGGTCTGATTACGTGTAAAGAACCTTCCAGCTTTCAGGCATTTTCCAATGTGGGAGATGCAACTGCATGTTTCATGTGAAGGTAACAGAAGTCACTGTGTTCTGATTTGCACCCCAGGTCATGTAAACGTCAGGGGCTATGACCCAAGCACTCTGACAGGATACAGTGTAAACACGACCTGTGAGATACCTGTGGTCCAGGTCAGTGACCCCTGAATCTGAGTTAGGACTTCAAGGGGGCTCCCAGAGCCTGAGAGGGGACTGTGAGCTTCTCCAAATGGGTCTCATCTAGGTCCCTTTTAAGTCAGCAAGGTCTATGCTGTTTAGTAGAGAGAGGGAGAGAGGACAAAGCGTGCTGTGTACGAAAACTAACCAGTGACTAATCCATCAACTTGGATTCTGAAGCAGTGTACTTACTTGATTGAAAGACTGAGGCCATTTTTTCGTGATAGTACTTTATAAGATTTATTAATAACTAGAGTCTATATTCTTTACCTAGACTCTCGGCTCTCAGGGAGCTCTTTAGTTTATAGCAGTTGATCAATAAATATTCATTAAAATTCTTCTCTTGAGACTGGTCCAGTTGCGCCCCCCCAAACCTTCTGTGGTCCTGAGTGTCCCTTTCCTGACTCCCCCGGTCCAAGAGATGACCCCTTGCCATTCAATTGGATAGTGGATGCTCAAGAGGCTCAGGCAGCTGAAGGTCAGGTGTGTGAGGCCTTGGGCTCCCCGGTCTCCTAGGAAACAGCTGTCTGTGCCTCATCTGGGCTGTCTGCCTTCTACCCATCCCCACTGTACTCCTGTGTCAGGCCCTGGACCTTTATCTCTATTTGTAAAAAACAAAAAACAAAAAACAAAAAAACAAAAACAAAAAACATTTTTAAGAATGCTGATACTCAGTGGAATAAATGGAAACATTAACTTCTCTTTCTTCTCAACAGACACGAGACGACTTCCTGGGACAAGTGGACGTGCCCCTTAGTCATCTCCCGGTAAGGACCGTTATGTGCTTTGTAATTTCATGCTGTGAGCAGCGCTATCTAAGTGTTTGTAGATGGATGAGTTTTCAGAGTAATACTTCCTCAACACAGTGGAGGAGGCTAAAATAAAGAGCGTGTCGTCTGGTCCTAGCTCTTTTCCAGGAGATAGTCAAGGAGATATTGTAAAAACCAAATGTATCTGAGTCAACCACGTATGCTCGTCACCATCACCAACATCACCAGCATCTTTCTCTTCTGCCCTTTAGCTGGTCTTCCTCTGTCACATCATGCAGAACAGCTTCCTGCTTCTGTCAACCCCCTCCTCCTCTCTGGGGTGCCTTCGTTTTCAAATTCATCCTTTGGGTCTAATCAGCCGTTTGCCCCCTTTGCGTGGAATTGCACATGTTTCTTGTAGGCTACCTCTGCACACGCTAGCATTTCCCAGATGTTGCTGTATGGCTTTCTCAGTCAGTACGGACAGAGGAAAAGGTGCTTCAGAAATTGTACTGTGTTAGTGTGGTGTTGCTACCATTTTTCTCTGCGCAGGTAAGGAGGAAAGCTACTGACTGGTACCTGAGGTCAGAGATGGCACCGCATGCTCCAGAGGCGCTAGAGATAGATTGTGTGGACAAGACCTGGAGGCCTTGGTGGAAGATACAGCACCTTATATTCCAGCTTCGGTTTTCCGCTTTTCCCCACTCTTTCTCTGGCCCTTTGTCTCCTGGGCAACTCAAAGTGACTGAAATAGCAGCCGTGAGAGGATAAGTCAAATGTTTCTGCCTTCGAAAAGCATTTTGTTATTTTTTGGTGAATGCTTTGTGTGAGCAAATAACCTTAAATAGCCTGTAAGCTAAAAATGACTTAAACCACCTAGCGTAAGCCTGCTGCTGCATGGAAATGGTGGCTATTACCATGTGTTAAATACCAAGAAAGACTGTGTCCTACCCAGGAAGCTCTGAAGGTATGCTGTGAAGGAATGTAATAGCAAACAGTTTATTCTTATTTCTTCAGGGGAGCTATTAAGGATGGAAGGTTTCAAGTTCATTCCCTTCCAAAAGATTGGAAGCAACAGTGATATTAAAATATGTTCATTTCTATATAAAAATCTGAAGCTCTAAGGTGCATGCGGAGGTTGCACGTGGGTGCATGAGACTGATTCCATGAGCCAGCAGAGACCTGATTATTCCTGTAAAGTCACACGGAGAGGGTACGGAGATGTCAGCATTTGTGAGGAGAAACTCTTCACATCTTCCTCCATCAGTAGGTCTTCTGATTACGCTCTTCAAGTTGAAGCTGTAATGTCCTCACATTTTTATACAATACTGGTTGGCTGGCCAATTATTTTTCATGGGTGCCCCCAACCACCCGTCCTTCATGTAAAAACCACATCTCAGTCAAGGCAAATTATGTATTAATGTTCTCTAAGAGATAGAAGTGAAATTTCCGACAGCTTGCTCCAGCCATCCCTTGTTTGAGTGAGTGAATGCAGATTGGTTCTGAAAGGTTGAGTGGGACTCTCGGAGAGAAGAAGAATACCCCTCTTCAGAGACCAACTCAAGCAGAAGGAATGGTTCAGCTTTGGGTTTGGATAGAGGCAAGAGTGAGCTTTCTAAGAAGGACGTGGTGCTAAGGCTCGGCCTAGAATAGAAACCAGCCAGTGAAAGAGAGTGGAACAGTGGATGCCTGGAGAAGACGGGGTACCTTCATGCTGAGCCAGTTGAGTAATGGAGCCTTCTGATTTTGCATCTGCAGAAAGGTCAGCTCAAGCTGGAGTGCCCCGATTCCCATGCTGTAAGTTGACTGGCTTTGTGGAGCCAGCTACCGTCCAGGAGGTGGACCACACAAGAAATATAAGGAGAGGGGTGAAGGTGCAGTCTTTATCCTCAAAGTGGTGATAGAACCCAACTAGCGTATTCTGAATGGATGTGGCCTTTGGGCCCAGCATTTGAGGTGCTGTCATGTGTGTATTTCACCATATTTGTAGGATACTCATGGGAAGATTGCAGGGTCGTATCTGTTTTGTGTGGTAGCATAAGAGCGTGGGCGTGTAAAATGGATTTTAGCATTTAAATATGTTGTGTGGCATAGATAATGGATGTTCTTTTCTTGATAGCTACATGACCGTTGTCAAGGCAGACAATATATGGCCCATGGACTCAATATTTGTCAAAAGCATCAAATTTTAGATAAAGAAATTAGGAAAGTTGTCTCTTTAGTAATGAGAGAAGATAATGGAGAACAGCGATGTGGGGTACAGTTGCCATTGCCAACACACCCAGAGCGTCTTAAGGTTTAAGAACTCTGGTTGGGTGTTTATGTGTTCATTTTATACAGCCTCATCAGCTAATAGAGAATTTATTCCTCCGGCAGGTATTTGCTGATAGACATGAATCTGATCTAATCAGTGGAGCACGTTCCTCGCTGGGGTAGCTTAGCAGCGCCACCCAGCGTGGTAGCTGAGCATGTGAAATGTGGCTGGTGTCACTGGGGAACTGAATGGATAATTTTATATCATTTTATTTAATTTAAATTTAAGAAACCACATGTGGCACATGGGTCCCATACTGGATGGCACGTGTTGGGATCAGACCAGAGTTCCCTGCCTTAGGTCACGAATGTGTGATTCTGGATTCCCTTTTCCGCAGATAATGTTGACTGTTGGACAGAACTGGGGATGGAGGGATCCCCGAACCCACCAGTTTTACCTGGTCATTTTTCATTCAGCTTTTTTTCCCTACCTGAGGCTGTTTCTCTCTAGTTATATGTATCTAATATAGCAAGAATATTTAATTTTGTTAATAAGAAAAGGCCCTGAAATTTGAAATCATAGAAATTAATATAAAGAGTATTTTTTAAATTATTTTTAAAAATCTGTTTTAGCAAAATTCTTAATTACCAAGGCCTCCGTGTTGACATATGTATGCATTTATTTATTATGAGGCATTTTAAGCCAGGAGTGAGGCTTTCTCTTGTTGCCCTAAGAGACTATGAGCCTTTTATTCTTTCTAAAAATATATATATATTATCTCTGCCTTGATTTGGTCTAAGAAGTTGCCGGCACTTGAAGGGAAAGCTCTTTTCTAAATTAGGAGCTTGATGGAGAAGATTTCAAGACAGCAAAACTGAACTTGGTCTAATCTCTCATGATTGCTAGGAAATTACTGTCGGTAATTTAAATATTCCATTTTATGTTTTTTGAGTGTGCGTTTCTGAAAAAGAAATCCTTTGAACCCAGTAATGATGTGTGCTGAAGAACCTTTTTCCCCTTGCTGAAATCCTAGAGGCGCATTGGTGCGGGTGCCAGGAGATGTTGATGTTTGCAATGTCAAACTTTGCTTTTAAATTCTGAGGAATGGTTCTCCTAAGCCGTTCCTTATTTGCAGCTCTGCATCCCCTAACCCCAAGAAGCCTACTAGGAAGATGAGAGGGTCACGGTGACCCTACCTCTCCGGGGCTGGTGGAGGCACCATCCCTTCTGTGGACACACGCTGCGAAGTTACAAGTACTCGGCATCTCGGACCTGGTGCGTGCGGGTCCTCCTTGGCCCACCGCCCGATGTTGGGTCCCTGGATTAATTACGTGCCCTGCTGGGCCTCGTGGGCCATTGTGAGAGTCCACGTTGGAACTCTGCCAGGGAGACAAGCACAGGCGGCTACTTGCGGCAGAGAGGCGGGCAGGGAGGCTTGTATGAAGCCGGGTGCATTCTGTGTGTAGTCACTACCTCAGGTGTTGACCACAGTGGCCAGAGGAGGCCAGTGTCAGCTCTGTCACTGCCCCCTAAACAGGAAAGAGTAAAGAGTGGTAATGAGAAGGACAAGAAACTCCTTTTCCCCTTTTAATCATGGATTCCTCAATGTTTTATATTTATCAAATAATTCCAGATGAAAGAAAATAATTTTAGAATCGTGATTCACTTTCATTTTTGGCCCTTGGACTCAATTCTCCCAGTTTTGTTTTGTTTTGTTTTGTTTTGTTTTGTTTTGTTTTGAAGAAATGAATAGGAAACAAAATCCAAGAAGTGTAGAATGTTAGGGGCCTCTGCTTCCTTGGCTTCTATTCCATATTTGCCACTCAGTTTTAATATTTCTTTTCCATTTTATTTATTTTTGAGTGAGTGAAAGAGGAAGGAATGGGGAGAGTAGATATGGTTACTAGTCTGTTCCTTCATGCAGATTTAAGAATAAAACATACATTCGTATACAGGGAAGTCTCCACAGCTTTAAAAGATCTCTCGGGAGTTGTTGACTCCAGTCTGGAAGATGGGCGAGGTGCCTTGCTGACCTTAATAAGTTAGTATTCCTTTCTAGGCCTCTGTTTTCTGACCTGTAAAGTGGGGGCATTTGCATAGATGATACCAGGTTTCCATCCAGCTCTGTGGAACAGCATCACAGCATTCAGTAAGCAGAGGCACCAACAGCCTTGATGACGTAGTTGTTACCTGGGAGACTCGGGCAGCATGACGCGCTGATGGCATGTGGCGGGGGGTGAAGAGGTGGGGGTGGGGGGGCGAGACTAATTTAGGAAGGAAGTTATCACCCAACCTGCCTGATATCTGCACTACAGCTCTATCTTTTTTTTCTTTTACAGTGGGGTACCAAGAGTAATCTTACCTATAAAATGTACAATTACTGCTGATTTAAAAAAAATGATTTACATTTGTTTGATTTTTACATTTGTTAAATTCAGTGTGTCGTCTAAAAGTTCATATACTATTTTATAACTTGTATTTACCAATTATTTAGAGACAAAAATAACTCCAAGACTTGTGTTAACAACAGCAGGATGACATTTCTGACAGGTGTTGGCTTATTGCGCCTCTGTGAAGTGCTTCTTGCCTCTTTGTCGGTTGTGGGTTCCCTGCCCTTGGAGCCCTGAGCACACCTGTCCCTACCTACCCACCTACGAAATGTCTGTATCCTCGGGAAATGCACCGGCATAGAGGGAGCTACTTTTAAAACATTACTTTCTTCTACTTTGGTCAAGTGCTACTCTAGGCAACCATGGGTGAGATTTCAATGTTAGTTTTCCTAGAGCAAGGCGTTTTCAGGGCAGTGGTATGGCTGGGTGACTTAGATGATGGACAGCTCTTTATATTCACAGCTGGTAGCAGGGTACAGTTCCCTCTCACATGCGTGGGATTCAGTGTCATAGAGCTTAGAGGGACTTGAGAGACCATTTATCCACGCCCTGTATTTTACAGGGGAGGACACCTGGTCCCAGAAAGGGAAACGACTTGCCCAGTGATCAGCGAGTTGGCACAGTGCTGGACCAGACCCTGTGTCTCCAGCATCAATGTGTGATGTAATCAAGAGCCAAGGGGGG
>NW_011888843.1:4372519-4396277 GCF_000151845.1 Pteropus vampyrus | reverse complement strand
ACATTTGTTTGATTTTTACATTTGTTAAATTCAGTGTGTCGTCTAAAAGTTCATATACTATTTTATAACTTGTATTTACCAATTATTTAGAGACAAAAATAACTCCAAGACTTGTGTTAACAACAGCAGGATGACATTTCTGACAGGTGTTGGCTTATTGCGCCTCTGTGAAGTGCTTCTTGCCTCTTTGTCGGTTGTGGGTTCCCTGCCCTTGGAGCCCTGAGCACACCTGTCCCTACCTACCCACCTACGAAATGTCTGTATCCTCGGGAAATGCACCGGCATAGAGGGAGCTACTTTTAAAACATTAGTTTCTTCTACTTTGGTCAAGTGCTACTCTAGGCAACCATGGGTGAGATTTGAATGTTAGTTTTCCTAGAGCAAGGCGTTTTCAGGGCAGTGGTATGGCTGGGTAACTTAGATGATGGACAGCTCTTTATATTCACAGCTGGTAGCAGGGTACAGTTCCCTCTCACATGCGTGGGATTCAGTGTCATAGAGCTTAGAGGGACTTGAGAGACCATTTATCCACGCCCTGTATTTTACAGGGGAGGACACCTGGTCCCAGAAAGGGAAACGACTTGCCCAGTGATCAGCGAGTTGGCACAGTGCTGGACCAGACCCTGTGTCTCCAGCATCAATGTGTGATGTAATCAAGAGCCAAGGGGGGGTGGGGCTCTTAGCCTAGGCGTGGGCGCTTTTGGCTGCTGCATCCAGGTGCTCAGTCTAGGGTCCTGATAAAGTTGTTCACTTCCATTTATTTACAAAGCTGTTTATCTCATGATATATCATAGTGACTGGAGTTCTGCTGAAAGCAACGCATCTTTTTAAGATGAAAGCGCTGCATATCCAAAAGATTTTCTTTGAATACTCATGTCCTATGACCGGAGGCAGCAGCATCCATTTTGGCCAATAATACTGTTAGCATCAGTCTGTCTGAGATGGCTTTCTACCAGGAGCATTCTGAGTTCTGTCCTGGGAGTCTCCACTGGGCTTTTCCCTAGGGCATATGATCACGTAGGAGCCCGGATAATGCCAAGAAGGATCGTGTACTTACCCAAAAGATCACTGGAGAATTTCTGTGAAGGTGAATTTTCATTTTTTAATGACATGAAAGTGTAGAATTGGCTGCCGATGGTAATAGCCAGTGTTCATTAAGTGTGCCAGGAACCTTGTGAGGATTTGGTGTCTACCAGCTCAGTTGATGGATTGAATCTTCACACCTACTGTGTGAGTAGGATCCTGTTACTGCCCCCCCCCCTTTATAGTGAGGACACTGAGGCACGGAGAGGTAAGGAACTTGGCCTTGCCCACATGGCTCCGTCACTTCGTAAGTGACGAAGCCAGGACAGAGAGCTAGGAGATCTGCCTCTTGACCCATGTGGCGTTTGTCATTTAAACTTCACGGCGTAGTGCATGGTGAGTTTCGTTCGCCGAGTCCCTCTGAGCGCTGTGGTTTTTCTCTGCTCACCCTCGGTTGTGCTCTCTGCGGCTCCTAGATGCCTCACACCTACCCACGATCCCGTAGCTTTGCTCACACTGATAATTTTCTCAGCTCGAATGACCCTTCCTCCAAATTCTCCATCTGTCAACTTTCCCATTCATCTCACACTGAACCACACATCTGAAAAACCGTTTTGGTCCCCAAGTCAGAAACAGTCTCTTCCCTCCACCCCAAGTCTCACCCCAGGTCTCACAGAATGTGTGTGACCTGTACACATCAGTGAATTCGTTCTGCCTTAGAGTCAAGGTATTTGTTGATGCGATGGCCCCTCCCTAGTTGTACCCCAAGAGAAGTACAGGTACACCTTGGAGATACTGAGGGTTCAGTTCTAGGCCACTGTGATGAAGCAGGTATCACAGTAAAGTGAGCCGTAGTCTTTTTGCTGGTGAAGGGTCTTCCCTTCAATTTGTATTAAAAAAAAAAAAAAAAATCTATGAAGTGCGGTAAAGCAAAGTGTGATCACGTGAGGTCTGCCTATACCATGTTGTGCCCACATGTCGTTCACACGGGTATTTTTTAAAATTATTTGTTGGTTGCATAAATGAAAAGAAGATGTACCAGCAATAGTATTCTTGATTAATAAACTTTCCCTCATAAGTGATGAATATTTGGAAACATTTTTTAAAGGAAATATTTCCAAAATGTCTAACCTTACTGTGCCTTTGGGAGGACAGCCTAGAGAAGAATGTAATTGACTTTCTTCAGTGATGGTGGATTGTCATGCCCTCAGCAGTTTACTGTAGATTAGATGGATCGATCAGCTCCTTATTCAAGTGCCTGCTTTGTACTGAGCAATGTTCTTAGCACCAAGGATACAACGGTGAGCAAATCCGAGTCTCCAATCTCATGAGCTTACATTCTAGAAGTGGTAGGTAATAGCCTAGTAAATAAATAAATAAACAGGATAATTTCAGAGAGCAGTGAAAGGGGGGAAGATAAATGAAGATGCCGTGATAGAGAGTGATAATGGGAGGCTGATGATGGCGATTTAGGATGCACTGTCTGAGCGGATGTGACCCTGGGTGGCAAAGTGGAGGGAGCCGTGGCCTCTGGAGCCAGAGCTGTCCAGCAGAGGGTCTTAGTAGGGCAGGATCAGTGTGATGCATGCACCAGACAGGCGAGGCCAGCACAGCTGGAGGAAGGCGTGAACAGAGACTGGTTCACTATGAGGCAATAGGCAATTAACAGCTAGATTCCGTTTGACCTTGTAGGCTATAAAAAAGAATTTTCAGTTTATTATAAGCAAAGTAGGAAGCCATCAGGAGTTTAAAGCAGGAAATGGTGTAAACAGACAACATTTCAAATATAAATGCATGTACACACACCCCTGATATAAAAAATTGGTCATACTATGGTTTATCTCTGTTGTTAAAAAGTAAATATTTCAAATTGTGTTTCATTAAAGAGTATATGTATTTGAGGTCTTACTATGTATTTATAGTATTTAAAAGTTAATGGAATTATAACATTTATTTTTCTAATTTCCTGCTTGCTTTGACCAACTCATTTTGCAATCTTTTGGTTTCTCTTAAAAATGGTTAAATGTCATCACACATTCATTGCTTCTTGAAATAAGCACCAGCCAGAACGATCTCTATGGAGAAGATAATCTTTCAATTATCTTAGGCCGATGACATGATACTTTACTGTTAAAAATAAAGTAAAATTACCTTCTCAGATTAGATCTTACAGATTTTCCTGTTAACTCCATTTTTAGGTTTTCTGAATCACAGTGACAAGAAGGCACCAATGACCTTGGTTCTCTGACGTTAATGAGTGTGTGAGATTGAGGCCTCCACCCTGCAGTTAGAAATTACACTTGGCAACGATGGCTATAATTTTGTCATTTGTCTAAGGCTGGGCTTGGCTCCTAAAAACTGATGTCGATAGTGACATCTAGTGGATCTCGCATAGATAAGGTTCTGTGACCTATGTAATGTTTAATTAATTGTCAAGTACTGGTTGAGGAACCAGCTCCACCTGTAACATAACCACATTCTAAAATACGGAAAAGCACCCTCTGCCATCCAGTGTGGCGTATCTCCAAGTGCAAAGCATCAGGAATATTGAAACCTACTTTTTCTTCCTGTAGACAGAGGACCCGACCATGGAGCGACCCTACACGTTCAAGGATTTCCTCCTCAGACCGAGAAGGTGAGGCCTTAGGGGCAGGCACCTTTACGTTTGGTTGTTGGTTTTCTCTGAGGAAGAGTCGACTTCTTTTCCTGTTTCATCTTTTTCAAAAGTCATCGTAAATATGAAAGCTGTAACCACGTCATGTCCTTTATAACCATTTTTCTTCCATCACGCAGTCATAAATCTCGAGTTAAGGGATTTTTGCGATTGAAAATGGCCTATATGCCGAAAAACGGAGGCCAGGATGAAGAAAACAGTGAGCAGAGAGATGATATGGAGGTAAGCGGCAGAGCTTCGGGCCTTGGTCTCTCATCCCAGCCTAAGATCATACTAATATTCTACCTTAAGACTTTATAATTTAAAGAAGTTAAAGTTTATGAAGCTTAAATATGAAAAAACTTAAAAGTACCCAGGAATCTGTCTTCGACAATTGACCGTCTTTGTTTTTTAATAAAAAAGATGGAACTTTTTGTTTTGTGCTAAAATGCTAATAACTGACGGGGTTTCTCTGGATCAAATGCCGAACCCATATTTTATTCCTAGCCCCATCCCTCTGTGAAATTCTCACATATTCTCATTGCTTTGGACTTTCAGCTCTGTAAATTCCTTTTAGCCCTTGGAATTGCTTCAAAGTAGATAGAATGATTAAGAAAATCTTTTCCAGGTTTCTTACACATTTGGTGCACAGGTGATACATGCACGAGGAGAGCTTTTCTCTAGAAATGCCATGTTGGAATTAGCTGTCCAGAGGAATTTTCTTTGTTTTCCTCCTGGCATAACTGCCTGTTGACTTTCTTGTCACATACCTCCCCCGTAGGTCCCATTGTCCCTTAGCACACCCTTCAGACAGTGCTGTTTTGTTAGATGGAGTCCAGGCTCATCTTGTTCTGAAAATGTTCATTAAACAAGGCTTCTCTATGGCTTATTTGCACATCTGTTTGCAGCTGCTGGATATATGTGATACGTGAATAATGTGTTATGGGCAAGTTAACCAAACCTCCCTCAGACCAAGAGGTCATGTTTCCAGGCAGTATTTCATTTGTGAGCTTTCATCTCTCAATGTGAAGAGTGAAGTGGGTGGTAGACAGTCATGAATGTTAAGATTTCATAAGCACATCAACAGATTTTTATCTCAAATCCCAGGAATTTTTTACACTCTTCTAGCCTTCCAACAGCAGTCACCAGTGAATTACTTAATTTTCCAGTGACTTTACTAGGGGATGTTAGGAAGGAATACTTAATGCCTAAAATATGTGTTGCAAAATGTAACTCTAACTCTGGTACCGTGAAGCCTGTTTATGTGGCGGTAGCCAGTAGGGAGTTTCTAAGGAGAAAGCTGCAGCTCCTCAACTTCTTCTGGCTCCCATGACTGTGCTAGACACAGAGCAGGAGCTGTACCTCCAAAACCAGCCTCAGAGCCACCCTCCTGGTCACTCGTGCCGTGGACTCTGTTGGAACACCCATCCAGTTCAGCTTATCTTCCCAGCTCCCTTTTACCTTAGGGAGGCGTTAAAAAGACAACAGCTGTAACATGGCCCATGTCCTTGCCACGGCTTTGAACAGCCCTGGAGGCCCTCGGGTTAAAATAACAAACGTGAAATGTGGAAAGAGTATGCCGTGACTTAAGTAACCTAGCAGACCGTACATACCCATCCGCCTCTGTCGCTCCCTGTCACACAGCCGTCACAGAAGGCAGCACAGTCGATGGGCCACGGCTCCACATATTGTTAAGACTCTGCTAGGATTCATTTCTTTGCCCCTTTTTGGGGGACTTTCTTCACACGTGGCGCGTGAAGTTAGTGCAAGAGCGAGAATGCAACGGAGCGAGGAAGGTCGCGGACCGCACGGCATGTCCCCTCTCCCACCTGAGGGACCCGCGTCACGACCCGCCTTTTGATTTTATTCCCCAGCACGGGTGGGAAGTTGTTGACTCCAATGACCCGGCTTCTCAGCACCAGGAGGAGCTGCCTCCGCCTCCGCTGCCCCCAGGCTGGGAAGAAAAAGTGGACAACTTAGGTCGCACTTACTATGTCAACCACAACAACCGGACCACCCAGTGGCACCGACCGAGCTTAATGTGAGTACCGTACGGTGGCTGGGAGCACATCCTCACTCTGCGCAGCAAGGTCCGAGCCCGGCTGCCCTTGGGGACGGGGCTGGGAAACCAGGCCTCTGTCTGGTTTGGGAGCTTTCCTCGGGTCCTGTAGTGCCATGGGGCCCCCCGATTCGGGAAAGAAGAGTGTGGGGAGCCTGTCAGAATCGGCATGTTGTAGAGCCTGTTCCTGTGTGTCAGGTTCTGCTGTTTGAAATATGAAGTAATTTATTTCCTGTGTCTTCTTTATAGAGATTCATGAACGACAGGGCAGGGGTTATTGTGTTTCCTAGATCTATCATGTGTGTGGTGATGATAGCACTTCCCTCTTCAGCTTTAACTATAAAGCTCGCACGGTAACCCAAAAGAGGAAACAGCAAGCAAATCGGCTTTGCAGTTTTCTCATCCTTAAGGTTTTGGATATTTATTTCCTTTAATTGTTTGATTTGGCAACCCTCTCAAAAAACTTTTGTTTTTCCTTTTTTTTTGGGAAATTTATATATCGCCCCCTTGATATAATTAGGAGCACATGGGAGGGTTGCAAACTCAGAATTAGTAATTACTGTTTGTTCTAATCCCTCCCCAGCCTCAGGGACGCAGCAAACTGATTATTGTTTTGTTTACTTGGCAATTTTTGGTTTCATGATCACAAATAAACACTAGTTAAACCTCAGCTACTATTAAAAAAAAAAAAAAGGATTTCAAGGAGCTTCTTTTTTAAGATCATAGTATATATAGGAAGACCTAAAACTATTAATAGGCAATACAAGGCAAAAACAAAGTATTAAAGGAAAAGGAAAAATTATCCTAGAAATCACGAGCTTCCTGGAAGCTAGGAGATGGAGGTCGTTGTCAATTAATGATATAATTTATAAAAAGCCAAGTATTAGGTGAGATCATTTTCTCTTTAATCCAGACTCTGAAGGAAATTTGCTAATGATGTTTTTGAAACACGTGGTATCAGCAGTGTCATGATGGCCGGTTGTGTTGATAACCCTTTTATCTTTAGAAATTGCAAAAAGATATTCCGCTATGACTCTGTCATGATGGCTGGTTGTGTTGATAACCCTTTTATCTTTAGAAATTGTAAAAAGATATTCTGCGTATGACTCTGGGTGGGGAACGTGGCCAAGAAATTTGGACTGGGCTTTGTTTGATTTAGAGAGAAAGCTGGCAGAATCTGTAACGATAGCCAATCCTTCCTACGTCCCCAAGTGGGTTCTTGTGAATATCATTTGTCCTCGGTCAGCTTTGGACTGCCCAACGTAGATGTCAGCTTGTCAGCAGCGTAAATATCTGAACATGGGTATGATGCTGAACTCTTGTTGTAGTAATCTTTTTCCCATGGAAATGGTTTAGTTGGTTCTTTAAATTTTTATTTTATTTTATTTGTTGACTATTTCCCTTTCATGACCATAGCTATTAAAACTATTGTAAGCCATTTGACTACTACTCTAGCTATTTGTAGTTAAAAAAAAAAAAAAATTGAACTCATCTCGGACTTGGTTACAGGTAGTGATCAGAAGAATCTTGGTACCAATACCCTAAGCAAAGCACCATTATCTACCTTTGCCAAACATCATAAAAAAAAGGAATACCTGAAAACATAGCACTCTGTGGGGACCGGCGTGTCATCTGACTTCTGTAGAAAAGTGACCATTCGTGACTGACAAAGGAGGAAATACTAATGGCCAATACAAACATGGAAAGATGTTTGCCTTCATTAATGTTTATACAGACTGAAGTCTATATTTGGGGGAGAAATGGAGGCAATTGCTACTTTCTCTGCCTCACAGAATTATGAAACTAATGAGAGAATTCCTGAGAAAACACTTCATATGTTTTTCTAAACATACCGTCTTTGGTGGCAGTGTCCCAAGGAACTAAACCAAAACAAAAGATAGAACTTATGTGATGCTGGCTCATCGGTAGTCCAGAGGCCACACGGGGAAAATGCTGTTCTTCATCCAAGTTGGGGTTTACAGGCAGTTGACGGAGAAGTCAGTGACTTGACTGTCCCCATCCGTGAGGCAGCTGTGCCGAGAGGAGGAGCTAAGCCAGGAAGGGCATCAGCAGAACTGGGTGGAATTCGAGGAGTGCCTCTTTTTCAACAATTGTGACTTCTAGAAAGCAAGAGAAAAGTTAGATAAGGAAAGCTGGTTTCCACGACGACCACTTCATCCCATCTGAACTATTGGAGCATTTGGGGATCTTTCCCCTTAACCTTACTTGGCTTGGCCAGAAGCCCTCCAGCCTTGCAGAATTAAAGAATTGTTTTCATTCAAAAATATTGGTTTTCATAATTTAGTTTTCACAGAATACTACTGTTCTCTTTGGAGGAAAACGATACTAAGTGTCTTTATTAAAAGGCCGTATCTGAGGAGATCAGACATGTGCTAAGCAAAGAATTAAGACTCTCCTGCTGACTCATTTCTTAACCAGTTTACTACAGACTTGTGTCCCAAACTTTAAGCCCCTGAAAATTTTTCACCCTGAAAAATCTCAGTGCCTCCAGGCCGTTCTTACAAGGTCCTACTCCATCCTGTCTCTTCCAGACTCGCCACCCATCGTCATAAACAGGAGGGGCACGGAAGGGACCCGATCGTGCAAGCTGCTTTCCAATTTCCCTTCTTCCTTAGCCTCGTGGTTGTGCTACCTCCCCTTTCCCCCCGCCCAAAAAGGAAAACAAACCCAGAACACGCCTTTTCTCCTGGCTGTCTTCCAATGTCAGCCCTAATGTGCCTTCCCCTGCCCGGGTCTCTGAGCGCCTTCTGCTCCTTCCGTCATGGCACAGAGCACATAATATCCCAATTCCCTGTTTGAGCACGGACTGTTCTTTCTTATTCACAGATCTGCCCCTTGCACCTGGCACAACGTAGGAGCTCAACACATACCTTTTAACTGAATCAATGACTACAAATGAATCACTTCTGAAAGTGATTATAGGCACGTGGTTTAGTGGAATGTCTAGGGCGGGTTTAGGCCTGAATGTACTACTTAGTACTTTAGAGCAGAAGGCGACCATGGAAGATTCTCCAGCCCTCTCAAATCTGATGGTGACCTTTAAAACACCCTTAATTTTAGATTTGTCCTTATCCTATTTAAATATAAACTGTAAACTTTTTACTGTAAAAGCCACAAATTTTTTTAAATGGTGAGGAGTTATATTAAGACTGTAAATGAACATGAACTTGTTTAACTCAAACCCTTATGTTAACTCTTTTTATTAGCTCTCTTTCTAAAACATTTTATACTTATTCTCCCATCTTAGCAATAATTTAGTCATATCTAGGCAACTCAGACCGTAATTACAGTCACTAATGTATATGAATGTAAATGATATGACACACTGATCTTAATTGGCACTGAACTTGATAAATTTGTGTTTTTTTCTCATCTCTATTCATTTGTTTAGTTCCCATGAAAGTCAAATGAAGAATATATGCGTGAAATTAATGCCTGAACTAGCCACTTCTTAATTTTTTTCTTGCCCCCAATAAAATCATCATCCTGTTTTGTCAGAGTAGAAGTATTTTTACATGTTCATGTTCCCTTTAATGACCATTTATACTCACAGTCAGTTTCAACAGCTTCCATTCCAAAGGTTCTCATTTAGTTGCTTAATTAAATGCAAAAGGCCTCATGGTGTGAACATTTTCATTTTATCACTAAAGGCATCAAAGCCTGTGGTTGGAATTTCAAAAACAGAGGTATCTTGCTTCTTTATGCTATTTAGTTGTTTTTGGATCACACTGATTACTAATTAATGGAGCACGTTAGGTAAGGAAGATTGGCATAATTGATTGTAAATGCCCTTTAAAAAAAAAAAAATCGGTCCTTCCAAAATAATGGAATTCTGTATGCTCCTGAGAGATACAAAATGCAGACATGGCAATATGAAAACCATATTCTTTTCAACCTCATCCCCTCAGAAGTCCCTGTCACAGTGCAGGTATGTGTTAGGACCTGGTGCATAGTCTGTGCACAAACATTTGTCACCCAGTGTTGACTGAATAAATGATGACTGATATTTCAAGTGAAGATTTAAAATTTTGATGACAGTTACATAAAATGTTTTTAAGTAAGGCCAGTCATCATAGAGCGAGATGCTTTCATCCTCAATAAAAAATGAAAGAGGATAATGTAAAATTTCCTTTGCCTTCTTAGATATTACTGAAATATTTTATGTATTTCATAAAGGCAGTTTGATCTTCTAATTTTTTGTGTTCTATAATATCTTATAATTACTTTTTATAATCATTTTGGGCTTAAGATGGGCAAGTCATATAAAAATGACTGTAGCAACATAAAATCACAAATAACAATATTATATTTTCTGACATTTGGTTTTGGAGGTTTCAGAAATTTTATTAGCATACTTGTGTGTCCCTTGATTTTAATTATTTTTTATATGGCCATAATTATGTCAGTTTCTCTGACAGTATCTCTATTTAATGCACTGTTTTTGTCTAGATATATTTTAATATGACTGTAAAATATGAAGGATACATATTTCTGTTAGAGTTCAAAAGTTTGTCTTGGGTATGCAGACACAGTAAAACTTCAATAATTCAGATTTTCATAATAAAAAATTATCATTTTAATACAGATTAGATGGAAACTAACCTTCATACTACTCCTTTTACCAGTAAAGTTAATCATGTAAAGATGTTTGTTTGAAGTACTTAAACTATCTCAGAAACTGGCTTTAAAAAGTCACCTATTTATTTGCATACAAATGTTAATTGCAAATTTGTCACTATTCGGGGACCCAACAGACTCTTTATTGGGATGTAGTATTAGTCTGGAACTGTATTAAAATGTTTTAAAACCTATGTTTTAGGAAGACTCTATACCAAGGGCCCTTGATTAATACTATATTTTAATTAGTCTAAAATAATGTTTTCACATATTTTGAAATATTAATGTGTGACATCATTTTTGTTAAGTGACTATGGTGTCTTATCTAAAGAGTCAGAGCGTTTTCTCTGAAAAACATTTGGACATTTAAACTTCTAGTCTGAAAGCCTCCAAGTAGTGTTTCTCCAGAAGGATGATTGCCTGTAATTTACTACAAATTTTCAAGATAGAATCAATGCTTTCAGATCCCAAATTAAGAGAGTTATATGATGAAAAAAAAAATAGAGTACGAAGTTGCAGTGTTCTTCAAATCGCAGTTGATTTGGGAGGTTGTTGCCAGATGCTTGTGTGAATGTTTAAAAGTAGTTTAACAGGGGGACATGCAGCATGTCATGATTCTGAGCCTCTATCAAAATGAGATCCACAGCAGCCCCCAAAAAATTCATATTGGGGCAGGAGCACTTTTCTGCAGATCCCAGCCTTGAATTTGTACTGTGTACCTTTTTTGGTCTGTTGTTAGTGCCCAAAAGTTGCCTTCTTGTCATTGCTAGACTCCCAGAAGGGTCACTACTGAGTGGTCACGTGTGTGAGCTTCTTGTCACCTCTCTTTAGAAAGGCTTGACATCACTGGGGCAAATAGAGGACTTTGATTTCTTTTCAGTACCACAGTGCATTTTGAAGTATATGCCTGAAAGATGCCCAAAATATTGTGACTGATGATTTAAAAGCTGTATTTATTTGATCGAAACAAACCTAGAGCTATACTTTAGCCAGAATACAGCGGAAGAATTCTCGTATGTAAAGGCCCACTATAATGGTTCGTTTGTTTAACTTACGAGCACTGGCATTTTAGTAGGTGTAAAGCCCATGGTGAGCTTTGGCCTCTCGCTGAAGGGCCACCTATCGACACCAATTCTCCTGTCTCACATCCCCTCACCCCTCTCTCTCAGGGACGTGTCCTCCGAATCGGACAGCAACATCAGGCAGATCAACCAGGAGGCAGCACACAGGCGCTTCCGCTCACGCAGACACATCAGCGAGGACCTGGAGCCCGAACCCACCGAGGGCGGAGAGGGCCCCGAGGTACGCGTCCCCACTGCCTCCAAACTCCACAGCTCCTCCCACCTGTCCAACTCGATTCTGTGTCATCATTTCTTGGTAAAAGCTGTCTAAAAAATAAAGCTTGGATCCTCATAGCTAATTGACAGCCATGGGGAGATTAATTTAGCAAATGCTCATAAAAGCCCTGTTTGATGAATACGTGTATCTATATCATTACAAAAGGGAACAACATTATTTTTAGTATGGAAATCGTAAGCTCTTTCAGTCCGTAACTTTTCTCTGCCCAGAGTCTAACCACATCTTATTAGATGGCAACATGGTTATCATATTGGAGCAATGAACGAGCTCTGTGACTTGTCTGGGTACCAGATGCAAGCTCTTACTGAATACTTTTGATGTCGCGAAAGATATTTATTACCTAGAAAATGCACATTTGGGTGAATCAAAATGTTTTATAGTTTCCTCCTATAATTTCGATAAATTACCAAGGAGAAAAGCTATGAAGAACAAGTTAGCAATTACCATAACTTCCATGCCGCCTCAACAACCGTTTACTTACTAGAACTCCATTAAGGACGTTGTGTTAGGAAGAATATCATTTACGTAATGTTCCAGCGATCAAAATTGGAAAGGCAAAATTAATGATTACATAATAAATTTACTAAAAGGTACTTTATACCAGTGTTTAATTAATGTTTATAGCATCCGGTCTTTTTTCATTGGGAAACTTCAGCAGTCAGAGTGAAAGAAAACCCGCGAAAATCATGAATGAGTTGCTGAGAATATTTTTTAACCCATGCATATAGCAACAAGTGCTGAAAGGAAATCATAGTTCAGAGAAGTGGTACTATGAAGTGGGTTAAGAGCACAGCCCCCGGAAGCAGGCAGGTTCTGGCCCTGCCTCTTCCTAGCTCTGCTACCTTGGGCAGATCACCCTCTGGGCCTGTTTCCTCATCTGTTCATTAAGTAGTAGTCATATCTTCCTGGTGGTTCTTGAGAAGATTGTGTGCCTCCTTAGTTCTCAGTAAATATTAATTATAGTTATCATAATGGTCATTGCTGGGGAAGGGACGAGGGGATCCCTCGTTCCTAGCATTTACCCCAGCATCTCATTCCTTGGTAGCCTTGGGAGACCATTTCAGAAGAAGTGGCCGTCACTGGAGACTCCCTCAGTCTGGCGCTGCCCCCACCGCCATCCTCCCCAGTGTCTCGGACCAGCCCTCAGGAGCTGTCTGAGGAACTGAGCAGAAGGCTTCAGATCACTCCGGACTCCAATGGGGAGCAGTTCAGTTCTTTGATTGTAAGTAATAGTCTTGTTTGGAGGAGAAGCTGAGCAAATATTTTTATCATTTCTTGTAGCTTTAAGAGAATCTTGCATGCACAAAATGACCAAGGGTCTGCCAGCTCCCAGATAGCTCTGACATTTTTCCAAATTCCTTCTAACCTAGGAGAAGCAGGACTACACCAAAATTAGCCCAAGCAGGTGGGAATCTTTTTTGATTTATAAAGAACTCAGAAAGTAGGAGTCCATGACTTCTATAATTATCAGCTTTACATTTGTAGCATTTCTTTTCCCAGCCAGAGGCTCATAAAAAGTACTTTGTGAGAGGTGGTATTTTGCACTGGGATGTAGGAGATGCTGGGTCTCCTAATCGATCCTCTTGAGTCATACTCTGCGTGCGTTATCACCTCATTGCACAGATGAAGGCATGGTTTTTAAGTGACTGGTCCAGGACAGGGTTAGAATGGGAGAGAGAAGATGTCTGCTAAGTCCCAGAGGATGAATCTTTGAGAAAGGTTGTGGAATTGAGACACTGACATCATGGTAGCATCTGCACTTGAGTTCTCAACCATCAGGGACAGTCTTCCTGGAAGCTTCGCATGGGGCTAAGCCCCTAGGAGAAACAACAGAATCAGCCATAAAGACATCTATGTTTGACAATCCAAAAGTGTGCAGAAAAGCCCATAGAAAAGGCCTGCTTGTGCATATAAAATCGAGAAGAAACACAACGTCGGTGTTTCTTAAGAACTTGAACTTAAAGATGTACTGTAGTAAATAAAGATGGTGGTGGTGACTCCACTGAAAATGTCATCCTAGAAAAATAGCCGTTATTACAACCACATCAAATGTAAACAAATAGGAGGACTGCATAAAATATAAGAGCAAGCAAATACAAAATCGTTACTCCTTCAGTTCTAATGTTTGTATTTAAAAAGACACCATTGGCCCATGTTGTATGAGTTGTAGTGACTATTTACTTAATGTGGTTTTATATTAAAATTCTGTGAATGTTTTTCAGAAAGAGAACTACCACGAGACGAAAATGTAGTGCCTAAAGGGGCAGGAAAAAAAAGAGTATGCATATATGTGGTATTTGAATTGGTCAAACCATTTCTGCAGAAACGACATAAGCAATGAAGCCATGTGTTTAAAACCTATGAAGGGAAGGAAGTTTACTGCATGAGTTATAGCAATACTGATTGGATCTGTTAGACTTTTTTTAAAAACCATGTAGATCAGGAGTCCCCAACCCCTGGGCCGAGGACCAGTCCCAGTCCCTGGCCCGTTAGGAACCAGGCCGCGCATTGGAAGGCGAGTGGTGGTCGAGCGAGCAAAGCTTCATCTGTATTTGCAGCCGCTCCCCAGCGCTAGCATCACCACCTCAGCTCCGCCTCAGATGATCGGGCATTAGATTCTCATAGGAGCACCGGTCCCTGGTGCCAAAAAGGTTGGGGACCGCTGAGAAGACAAGTGAGGAGGAACATTATACATTACACATTAGGTTTATTAGGTTAAGCTCACTATGTTCCCTCATTCCTTATCCATACAACCTCAGCTCCATTGAGAAGCTAAAATTATAAATACCTGATCCTTTAGAAGTAGTAGCATTAATTATATTTGAGTTTCTCTAGCCAAAGAATCCAGCTGGTTCTTTGCCAATGATAATAATAATCATATGTGAGCATTTCTTCCTCTATTTGTCTCACATAAGAATTTACCTAGAGGTCACATCCCAGACCAGAGTAGAAAAGACTTCCCAGCTTCTTATTTCCATTTTTAAAGCAACCCTACAGTGTTACGGTGGCCTGTCGAGTCCCCTTTCATTTTTTGACCTCGTTCTCTTATTTTTTGGTGTTCTTTCTAACTAGAGGCCAGTTAAAACCTCAGTCTATTTAAAACACTGAGAATGAAAGTGGACGATAACTTGACTCCTTAAAGGATTACGCTCGTTACTCTGAAAAGAGGATGCTTCATTTAAGAGCGGTGAATAGGATTGGTATGTTTTTTAAACCAGTGGAAGCTCTCTCTAAGCATACGTTTTCTTGATGCTTCCTGTCCTTTCTTCCCCTTCAGCAGAGAGAGCCCTCCTCGAGGTTGAGGTCGTGCAGTGTCACCGACGCGGTCGCTGAGCAGGCCCATCTACCACCGGTAACCCACGCTCATTTCCCATCCTGTTACTTAAAATCATCGGCTACTGAAAATGCGGCTTTTACTTAAAATCATCGGGGCTACTGGGGAAGAGTTTTTCCTGTGCAAACCCACTTACCATATAAACAAGACATTCTAATTTCCTAGCAAATTGCCCCAGGAGAGTGAATTTGTGATACAAAGATTTGTCATTGCCACCAAAAGTCTCTGAAAGGGTAAAAATTTCATTAGTTTTTCACCCAAATTAATACCAGTTCCGATGTGCTCACTTGACTTTAAACTACTTAACTACTTAACTGTTTTAAACTACTTAAAAACATATATTAATAATTGCTCTTTTTAAAAAACTTTAGCTGTAATTCAGTGACCTGTGTTTTAAGAATGTACCGAATCCTTTTAAACAGGAAGAACTCTTCTGGGTTGTCTGCAATGTTCCTTTCTGTAACTAACGGCCCAAACTTTAAACTCCACAAAGCCTCTGTACCTTCTCTCTGAAGGCAGCTCTGCTGACTAAAGAATTAGCTCTAATTTGTTTCTACTCTCCCCCAGTTTTTGTAACTAGCAGCAAATATGGAAGTGTGAGGGGTGTTTAATAATATAGGGCATACATAAAAATGAATATTCAAATTGGACGGCAGACCAGAACTGCCTGGGGAGATGTTTGGTGTACACATTAAAAACAAGAAACGTTATGTAAATTCATTTCTTCTTCTGGAGGAGAAAATATGTGGTTTTAGCATTTTCAAGTTGATATTTGACCGTAACCAATTTTTTTATGACTATGAATCTTCAATCATTTATTATGTGTGAAAATGAAGGGGAAAAAAGTAAACTTACAGGTTTTGAAAGCACAGTGTCTTCCCTATTGTATACATTTTTGCACAACTCAAAAAGATATTTTTTGCCTGGGCGTTAGTCTTTTATGTTTACAATGCGAATTAATGAGTACACTAGTCAACTGAGAAATTAAAATAATAGATTCATTTGGGGGTTATGTCAAATGTGCTGGTTGAGAAGAAGCTTGACAAGCACGTCCTTTCTGGGATGGTCTCATTATGGGCCTCCCCCAAAACAGAACAATCAGCTGTGATGATGGACTAGTGGGTCCTCTTCAACCTCATGATTCTGTGATTTTCTTGATGAATTAATGGCACTTCTTCTCCTTTTCAAAATCAATGTCAATTTTATTTGCCGAAGAGCTCCTTTTCTTGGAAACTGATGATTCCTCCCTCTTTCCTGGTACTCTATAAAGCTGTAAACTCACTGATTACCAGTGGTCTCTTAACTTGAATTTTGAGTCTGGCAGATTTAAGAATCTGCTAATTATTTAACAGCAGGGGCAAAACCATAGCGGTTTTCAAAAATTTTTTTAATATGACATCTCATGCTATTATTATTGAGGTTGTCAATTCATTGTTCACCCAAATCAGACATCTCTGGGTGAGAGGGTGGTGGTGGTCCTATTTTTCTTCTGGTCATCAGTGCGTGCCCAGCTTTACCTGGACAGAGTGGAGCTCAAGGTTCTGATTTCATGTCACCTGCCTTACTGGCTGCAACAGCAGTGATTCTTGATTCAGTAAACAATGGGTGGTCTCCCTAAGTGCATTTCACTGATGTAAATTATCATTCAACAGCCCAGTGCCCCAACTAGGAGAGCACGTTCATCAACTGTCTCGGGTGGTGAGGAGCCAACGGTAATGATACCCTTGATTAGACTTCAATGGCAAACCTTTGGGTTGGTTTTAATACCTTGCATAGTGGTGAATGTACTCTTCTTTTTTTGATGAAATCAGAAAGCATTTTTGTGCTAGAGATGCACATGGTTCTTATTTTAAACTTCTCACTTTCACATTGTTCAAAGGTACTGAGTAAAATAGACATTTTTAGTCTCATATAGTTTTGTTAGGAATACTGTCAAGCTTCGGTTAAGTGTGTTTCATTTGATCACTTAAAATATATTGCCATTCAGTGTTTATACTTCCGATGAGCTTTTACTGTTTATTAGAATGCTTGAGTAAATGAATTTGGTCGGAAGAGAATCGGGGAGGCCAGAGGAATTGAATGCGATCATACGTGTGTGGGTTCTCAGTTGCGCACAGGGCTCTCTCTTGTGTGTTTTCTATACCACACTTTAAACGCTGGATTAGCTTTTCTGTATCACGACCGTGAACCCGTGACCTTTCTCTGCTACTGGGGGCTTTACTCACAAGAACGAACAAGTCTTCATATACTTGCGGGGAGGGCAGGGAGGGAACATATTTAAGAAGTTTAAGAGGTCTAGAAAAAATGGGTGTTTCTCTAAGTTAAGTGTCTGTTGTTCTTATTCATCATTTTAAATAACTTCTAGTATTCATGTTTGCGGGTTGCTCGGATTTCACTGTGTATCTTAATTGCTTGTTTTCTACTTGATCCCTAAAGATAGGTTATCTTAGAGGTTAAGCTTTTTGAGCTGCTATAGCTATCTGAAGAATTTTTCTTATTGTTTCACCTTTATTACATTTGTTATAACTGCTTATTACTTGAGAATTTTTTTAAATACATACGCAATTGCTGACTTTCTGCAGGACGTTGATGACTCAAAGGACAATTTAGTTATATTGTTAGAATTTAATGCTCAGCATTGTACATTGGAAAATCAAATTGACAATCAGCAAAAATCAGCCTAGTTCAAGGTATTGAGCTGCAGTGATTTATGTGAAAGTCATGTGTTGGGTGGACCAGGTTCAGCCACCAGTAGAATTCAAGAAATTCCAAATGAACCAGCATATTTCCTGCTGTGCACTAGAAATTTCTATGGGAGTAGGGCTGCATGGTAGATGAGATCATTTCATGAAATAATTTTAATAGAATCAATGCTAATGAGCATCCTCTGTTATTCATTTTTTGCATTTTTTTGGCCTTGGAACCTGCTGTTGTTGGTATTAGAGTGTTGCGATTGCTGTGCTATCAAGTGACAGGATAGACTAAATCGTGAGAGCGCTGGGCTCCATGGGGAGAGCTACCTGGCAGGACAGAGCGACCGCGTGAATCAGGTCCTGGTGGCCGTCACCACGGTTCTTGTCGTCTTGACTGTGCTCGCCCTTCCCCACCAAGGAATCAAAAAGATGAGCTCGATTTTGTTTTTTTTTGTTTTGAAGCACTGGGCAGTAGTAGTAGTTCTAAACTTTTTACCTACTCTCATGCTTTCTCTGTGCCTAGTGATCTTCCGGCTGCAGGCGGCCAACTTACTTTATGGCTACATTAGAAATTTAGGGAGGTTCGAAAGTATCACATCTGTTTTTCTCCCACACTCACCGTCCCTTGTCACCAATGCCCTTTACTTTCTCTTTTCCAGTTCCATCTCTTGCCACATTTTTTCCCTCCTTACTTCCTCTCCCGTCCCTCTCCATGTCAGCCCCACACTAAAGTGTACAGTCTCATGCTGGAGTTAGGCTCTGTGCTCCCACAGATGTGCACGCGCGTGCGCGCACACACACACACACACACACACAGAGGAAGGTGGGCTCTCATGTACATATTACCTAGCAACTTGGTATTTTCCACCTGCAGTCATTCCTGTGGGACGTGTTAATAATTACATAATATTCCATGATGTGAATGTGACACGGTTTATATAATTTTCCCTCACTGGTGAACATTCAGCTCCCACCCCTATCCCTTTGGCCACTACATACCATGTCCTGGTACATCTATCTTTCCTTGGTAAGGCTTTTATTTCTATAGTATAATGAATAAGCCCTGAGTCTCACCTACTGATACAATCACGACCCTTTTGTTCACGACAAATAAGTGCACACTGGCATCACTTTCCAGCCAGCTAAGCGTGAGCCCTCTCTGTGCGATAATGAGAGGGACAGCATAGTCCTTCTGATCTTTGCTGTACATCGCCTAAAATAAACCGAGGTAACAGGAATGGCAGGGATTGAGCGAATCTTGGAGAGTCTTGGGGTGATCGTGCCAAATGTTTATCATCGAAAAAGCATATTGAAATTTCTACAGTTTCAGCATAATTGAGTTCTTCATTTTAATGAAATAAATGGAGCCACTAGGAAGCCGTAACAAAGTGGCTATTTGGCATTGTGAAACACAGTGACATATTCAGATGAAAAGCCGTGAAATGTTAAGCTGACTAGCAATTTTGACCTTGACTCTTGGCTGATTGTTTCTTAAGGTAGAATGGAATACGCATATGTGCTGACACACGTGGACACGCACACGCACGGCAGTAGAAGTCTGGTTTGGGCTCCAGGGCTAGGCCACTTCCATGATCTGTCCGTGGACGCTGAGTCCCACCTGCGCCCTGGCTGGGTGTGATAGGAGGCAGGGTTTTGAGTCAAAAGTGGCAATCAGCACAAGTTGTTCTCCATGGTCCTTTGGAAAGAAATCTATAAAGAAACATGTTAATAACACCATCTCGCATAAATGGGACTAGATTATAGGTTGCCGATTCAGTTCTCAGTGCGAGGTAGAATGAACATTTTAATCACATTCAGTGCTCTCTACTGCACTTCCAAATTTCCGTGAGCTGATTAGTCCCATGAACTGTGATTAGTTCCAGGAACAAGTAACTGATGGAAAGTCGTACAACTTACAGGACTCAATCCTGAGACTGTCCACAACACAGCCAAGTTATTTTAGTTTATCAGTGTCCTCATAAATACCCTTTCCAGGGATGCTATAATTGTAAAACGGTCCCGAAGGTTTTCAGAATGGAGTTTTCTGAGGGCATATCTCCTTGCCTCTCCCCAAAAATAACTCACCGGGGAAGAGGAGCACAACAGATTCCACTCAGTGCTCCATGTAGCCAAAGCATTTTTGGTCATCATGTAAACAATAGTAGGTCAAAGCTTACCACTTGGGTTCCGACTTGCTTCGGCAGAGACGATTTTTGCAACACCTAGGTAAAAAGTAGCCTGGCAGTAGCTCTTTTGTATTAGTGCCATAGCTAGAGAAGTGGGTAAGAAAGAGCTTCAAAATACTCATGGGAGGATCAAGCCTGCATGTTGGTGTTTCTTCTGTTCTGGCTGAATCCCACACCTAGATCCAGGAAGCTCTGTGATCCGAGTGTTGGAATGGCCGTTATGGGGCCTTCGGGAGTTTATCTGGAAATCTGTCAATGGAATAGTTACTGCTGTTTTGCAGAAAGTTTTCTTACAAATTATCTTGCCTGGTAAACATGTTTTAGAAATAACCATCGAGGCCGCTGGTTCATGGCCTCAGTTTTTTTTGCTGGAATGTGCTGTCGAGCTCATGAAGTAGATTATTTAGCCTTGTTAACTGAAGTCCCCAAATTCCATGGCAGCATCCTTGATCATGCTTTCTAATTCAGGGTCCTGCAGCAGACTAGGGACTCTCTGATGTGACTCTCTCTGTCAAGGCACATTGTTGGTAGTGAGCACGAAAGATGGTACACACACAGGGAGAAGCTGGGCCAAGAGATTTCTATCCTCAGCCTACTAAGAAAACTACACCTGGTACAACATCTGGAGAGTTAGAAGATCCTAATCAGGGAAGATGTAGCCAGAACGAAGCAGTTTCCTTTTGTAACCTCACGTAGTAGATTATTCCTGACGTTTGGCCTCTTGCTTCTTTTCCATTCTCCTGGGAACATTGGTAGCCGTGGCTGGCATCTTGTTTCTGAGCCCACCTCCCTTAGAGTAGCACCCCTCTCCCAGTTAGAGATCTTGTACGCAGCTTCCCAACACCCAGTACTTCCTCCTGGCACAGCACTGACCTCAAATGTCCATCTCATTGCCTCCATGACTCACTGAAACAGCCTCGCTATTCCAATATTTCTCCACCCCGACTGCATATCTCACACTGCTTCTCATAAGCAGAAGTGTCTCAGGAATCCTTTTTCGATCTAATTTGGACTATCTAAATATAGTCACTTTATCCTAGATGTGTCTCCAAACCCGGAAACTGCCTTTGCTTCCTTCACCCTTCACAGAGACAGACTCTGCACGGGCAGACAGGGTAAATACAGCCTCAGTTATCAGGCTGCTTTGGAATTCTCACCTCAGATTGCCAGGTGGCTTCTTGAGCTGGGGCAGTTGAGGCGTCCTGATCAGTCCTCTCGATTATATGCCACTCATGTGAACGCAGACCTCCCCTGAAAGATAGAAGTGTCCTAAGCTGATGACGAATTTAAGAATAAGCAAGGAAGGAGCACGTCCCCGTAGCAGCTATATTGAGGAAAGAATATTCAGAGCATTCTTAGTACAGACAATAACATTTTGACAATCCCTTTATGCTCTACATGGTTTGACAGTAAAATTTAGTAACTAAAACCTATTATTGTGTTTTTCTCTTTCCTGATAATCACACTAGCAATGACCCTTCGTAGTTAAGACTTCAGGGCCTTACGACTGAGTTCTGTAAGATTTTGGACTCCATAGCCATACGGGGTTCATTGCACAGTAGATCTGAAGCTGCTGGAAATCTGTTGCTGTTTACCAGACACCGATGTTCTCGGTACAAACAGAATTAACTTACTTTCTCTAGAAAAAAATAATTCTCTGGGTGTACATTACTTTATTAAACTGATTGGAAAACAAATGCAAGATATTAAATAATAATGATTTCTTACACAAACAGCCATCAGTGGCCTATGTACATACCACGCCGGGCCTACCTTCAGGCTGGGAAGAGAGAAAAGATGCTAAGGGACGCACATACTATGTCAATCATAACAATCGAACCACAACTTGGACTCGGCCTATCATGCAGGTATGCAGATCGCCGTACAACTGGAAATGGCAGGCGGTGGAAGCTCCACGTCCCTGAGATTTATGTATAGTTCTGAAAAAAAACCACATTTTAGAAATCTTTTTTTTTTTTTACAAGGAAAATGCATTATTTTAAGCGTAATATTTGCCTAAGGAAGAATTTGCTCCCCAAATCAGTTTATCCCTAGATTTATTTTTTAAATGTCACGTGAAAGATATTTTCAAAGTAAGAGCCTATTACAGTGTGTAGCTTCTCTCCCAACCCCCTTCTTCCCTGAGGCTAGTTTTTATGTTGGGCTAGTGATTCATTTTTATTTCCCTTGAATGTGTTCTCCCATTATTATGTTTAATCATTTCCTCCATGCTTTAAATAGGCCCGACCTCTTATTATTGCTGGCTGTGTTGTTGTTTGGGTCCACAGCCCTCATCACACACACACACACAGGGAGATCCTCATGTGAAGCTAACTTGTTTTTGCCTCCAACATAGCTTGCAGAAGACGGTGCATCTGGATCCGCCACAAACAGTAACAACCACCTAATCGAGCCTCAGATCCGCCGGCCTCGTAGCCTCAGTTCGCCAACAGTAACTTTATCCGCCCCGCTGGAGGTGAGAAGGCCGCTCCTCTAACCGGGGTCACGTCTGTCCCGTGACTTCTCATTCTCTCTTCTCTCTTAACTTGGACTTCCGTTTTTGCAGCCACTTTCCTGTCTCTGACCCGTCATTGTGTTCGTGGTGAAGGGTGTTCTTGTGCAGCCTTACTACATGCTTCTCTGTTCCGCCCGGCTCACATCTGATTTTCATTCTCATTTGGCTGAGGCCGTGGTGACTTGCGCTGGACGTGTGGGCACCTCTTTTCAGAACTTTCTCCATTCTTGTGTTTCGCTCCTTATTGCTTGTGACCTCATTAGACTTGCATAATAACTCTTTCAAATACCAATGCTTATATTGAGTTTTAAAAAAAAACAGCTATGGCTTTGATCATTTTGTTTTTTTTCTTTTCGACTCTAGGGTCTCTCATTGTATGGGCATACGTGTTTCTGATGCATATTTGCATCTGTAAGTCATTGCTGGGCATCTGCTTGTGCTCTCCTGTTTGTGCGATTTTAGTGCCATCCCTTAACATCACAGGTGTCAAAGAATCCAGAGAGTAAACAGTTGAGGTGCTAAACTTGACTGTGTCTTAGAGATAGTTGTGGGTTTCTCTGTGCCCTGGGCTTAAGATGCTGCTAAGCGGGAATGGACAGTAGCTTTTCCAGACTGTGATACGTCACGGGTAACTGTGCGATTCCAGGTGGTCGTCTCTGATGATACAGGTTTTCTTCTTTGTGCTCTGCAAATTGCCAGTCCAGTCCCTATTAGACTGTGAGCTCATTAAGAGCAGGCGTGCTTTGCTCTACCCTCTGTAAAAATCTCCATCCATAATGCTCAATATTTGGGGTATGTACCCAGTAGCTATCAAAAGATGGTGGTTATAAGTCATTAACGTTGTGTGTTTAACCAATAGGAAAACCTTAAAGTTAGATCGATTTAAAAATAAAAGCATGATGGAAACAGATTTTTTAGGAGCTTCCCCCATCCCTTTTCAAAGAGGAGCATTCCATGATACCCAGGTACATTTTGACACATCTGGCAAATCACATAACAAGAGTTCTAATGCGCATTATTATTCCTTAGGGTGCCAAGGATTCACCCATACGTCGGACTGTGAAAGATACCCTTTCCAATCCACAGTCCCCACAGCCATCACCTTACAACTCCCCCAAACCACAACACAAAGTCACACAGAGCTTCCTGCCACCGGGCTGGGAGATGAGGATAGCGCCAAACGGCCGGCCTTTCTTCATCGACCATAACACAAAGACCACGACCTGGGTAAGGTTGCTGCTTTTATTTGGCTCCGTTTTCGTCGTGAGGTCTGGCATGGATTCCTCATTTCTTCATTC
>NW_011888843.1:4368135-4372469 GCF_000151845.1 Pteropus vampyrus | reverse complement strand
GTGTAGCTTCTCTCCCAACCCCCTTCTTCCCTGAGGCTAGTTTTTATGTTGGGCTAGTGATTCATTTTTATTTCCCTTGAATGTGTTCTCCCATTATTATGTTTAATCATTTCCTCCATGCTTTAAATAGGCCCGACCTCTTATTATTGCTGGCTGTGTTGTTGTTTGGGTCCACAGCCCTCATCACACACACACACACAGGGAGATCCTCATGTGAAGCTAACTTGTTTTTGCCTCCAACATAGCTTGCAGAAGACGGTGCATCTGGATCCGCCACAAACAGTAACAACCACCTAATCGAGCCTCAGATCCGCCGGCCTCGTAGCCTCAGTTCGCCAACAGTAACTTTATCCGCCCCGCTGGAGGTGAGAAGGCCGCTCCTCTAACCGGGGTCACGTCTGTCCCGTGACTTCTCATTCTCTCTTCTCTCTTAACTTGGACTTCCGTTTTTGCAGCCACTTTCCTGTCTCTGACCCGTCATTGTGTTCGTGGTGAAGGGTGTTCTTGTGCAGCCTTACTACATGCTTCTCTGTTCCGCCCGGCTCACATCTGATTTTCATTCTCATTTGGCTGAGGCCGTGGTGACTTGCGCTGGACGTGTGGGCACCTCTTTTCAGAACTTTCTCCATTCTTGTGTTTCGCTCCTTATTGCTTGTGACCTCATTAGACTTGCATAATAACTCTTTCAAATACCAATGCTTATATTGAGTTTTAAAAAAAAACAGCTATGGCTTTGATCATTTTGTTTTTTTTCTTTTCGACTCTAGGGTCTCTCATTGTATGGGCATACGTGTTTCTGATGCATATTTGCATCTGTAAGTCATTGCTGGGCATCTGCTTGTGCTCTCCTGTTTGTGCGATTTTAGTGCCATCCCTTAACATCACAGGTGTCAAAGAATCCAGAGAGTAAACAGTTGAGGTGCTAAACTTGACTGTGTCTTAGAGATAGTTGTGGGTTTCTCTGTGCCCTGGGCTTAAGATGCTGCTAAGCGGGAATGGACAGTAGCTTTTCCAGACTGTGATACGTCACGGGTAACTGTGCGATTCCAGGTGGTCGTCTCTGATGATACAGGTTTTCTTCTTTGTGCTCTGCAAATTGCCAGTCCAGTCCCTATTAGACTGTGAGCTCATTAAGAGCAGGCGTGCTTTGCTCTACCCTCTGTAAAAATCTCCATCCATAATGCTCAATATTTGGGGTATGTACCCAGTAGCTATCAAAAGATGGTGGTTATAAGTCATTAACGTTGTGTGTTTAACCAATAGGAAAACCTTAAAGTTAGATCGATTTAAAAATAAAAGCATGATGGAAACAGATTTTTTAGGAGCTTCCCCCATCCCTTTTCAAAGAGGAGCATTCCATGATACCCAGGTACATTTTGACACATCTGGCAAATCACATAACAAGAGTTCTAATGCGCATTATTATTCCTTAGGGTGCCAAGGATTCACCCATACGTCGGACTGTGAAAGATACCCTTTCCAATCCACAGTCCCCACAGCCATCACCTTACAACTCCCCCAAACCACAACACAAAGTCACACAGAGCTTCCTGCCACCGGGCTGGGAGATGAGGATAGCGCCAAACGGCCGGCCTTTCTTCATCGACCATAACACAAAGACCACGACCTGGGTAAGGTTGCTGCTTTTATTTGGCTCCGTTTTCGTCGTGAGGTCTGGCATGGATTCCTCATTTCTTCATTCTGTATCCATGATTCTTGTGGAGAAATTTCACCGACACTGACGCTTGTCTCCAGAGGGTCTTCTCAGCCTGCTTCAGGACCCCACATGTGTGGGCTGGTGGGAGCAGGTGACAGCAGGTGAAGTACGGGTGCAGGTTAAGGACCAGCTTTGGTCTTGGCACCGGGTCGGATGCCTTTTCTTCATAGCACTCCTCAAAAGCTCTAGTTTTGGCGGCAGTTTATCATATTTAGGGGGCGGGGGGCAGGGGACGGGGGGGAAGCAGTGCTCCATATTGCTAGGATTTTGATGTTACTGCTTCACATCTCATGATACTGTAACAGGAAGTCTAATCTTTTTTAAAATAATTTTTTAGAACAAATTTTGTCAGTTTCTTTTTGCATTTTTATTGACATTATTCATCTTTCTTTGATTTGTCCTTTTAGTTTTTACTGTTCACCTCAGATTAGTATTTTATACTCTTGTGCTACAGTTCATACCTTTAATTGTGGGTTAGACGTACTGAAGGACTTTGGTTGTAAATTTGTGAACATCTCGTCTAAATTGGTTTTTCTTATCACTCTGCTCTTCCATGTGCCCTTGAGTCATACAGGAGAAAGAATCTGTGTACAATATTAACTCGGGCAAGGTGAGATTAATTAAAAGTAAATATGCATATCTTTATATTCCTCTGCCAATTCTTTTTTTTTTCCTGAATCAGTGATGACTTATTTAATGTAAGCATATAGTCCTTTTAAAAGTCAGTGGTGTTTTTCTACTCTGTGGTCTCTATACTTATATTAAACTGGAATTGGTTCTCTTGTTTCTGACTATTTCTGCTGCTGCATAAGATTTGTTTTTCTTGCCCTTATTCCCCCATTTAATGGTCTGAGTACAGAGTTTAACTCAGTCCTTCCAACATCTGTGCTGCTTGCTTAGAACTGATGTTACGTGAAAGCCAGTTGAGTTTTGGTGATTGTCATAGGCCCTAGTCTTTGGTCTTGGATCAATAGTGAGCACACACTTTAAGTTCCCATTTCTAGTGAAAACACTGAGTGTCCAGTTGATAGACCATCAAGCAGTAGTACTGTGTTAATGAAGAGGCCCGGACCTAAATGGCCAGGTCTGTCATTTATGCGTTGCCTGTCGTGTAATGTTAATTCGGTCCCTTGAGAACTGGACTAGATGGCCCAGATAGCTTTCTCTCCCAAATGCTATGGATCATGGTACAGCACATCTCCACGAGGGCATTGTCAGAATTTGGGGCAGGACTGTGACTGTACCTTTTTATTGCAGGACATTTAACATCCTTGGTTCCTGCCCCTGAATGCTAATAACCACCATTTCACCCACTACCTCCACCATACTAATGGCCTAAAATGCCCCCACACATTTCCAAACACCCCTTAGTGAGAACCACTCTAAAAGGTCTTCCTATTTTGAAGTATAGGAATAGCCTGCCAAGAGAATTTATCATTTAGATCCTGGTGGCATTCATTAAACTCATAACTACCTCTAAGGCATATAATAACATGTAGCCTTGTGTGACTCACCTTTGAGTCTGAAGGTGATATTACAGGCTTGTGGAGAAGATGAGCATGAGGGATGGGCAGCTTTGGGGAAAACATGCTAATGGACATTGGTTTTTTAAAGTCTTCTTCCCTCATTGACACACGCACGACCTGTGGCTGTCCTGCTAGTGTCCCCATTCCGACAAACCCTCAGCCAGAAATGAGAACTCCAGAAATAGGGAGTAAATATTGTAAAAGTGGATGGATTAGTGTATGGAGCCACTGTGGCTTGCCAACATAAGCTATGATTTTAGTAATTTGAACTGGCTTAGTAATCAGATCCCCTAACCTTTCCGCAGCCTTTCACGCCATCACTGCGGCGTAATTGCGGCTGGGCAGATTTTATTTTAAACAGCACTAGTTTTATTTACTGCCTGCGTCGTTGCTGAATGAAACCTAGTTTGAATTTCCAGTCGTCCCTTTTTACCCAGATACTGGTTATTGACTAATTGACTGATTTAGAACTTTAATTCATTAAAGCAACATTTCATTCCTGCTGCAGTTGTTGAAAATCCTTAAGGTAACAACTGCAAACCCCACACGTCACCGGCCTTCAGTAAGTGCAGATGTGCTGGCACAGCTCTGCCGTCTCTTGCAGACAGAGGCCCGTCGGAGGCACACGCTGAATTGCCTGATTATCTCGACAGAAGATGGAGGGGTCGAGGAAACTGTAAAGATAATTTTCGGTTTAAACTCTGTTTTGAGGTGGTTTGGGTGTGCTTCAGTTTTTAGAAGAGAACAGCATAGCCGTTCTTAGATTTGAGCGTTATAATAGAAAAAGGAAGAAAAACTGGTAGAGCACATTGAGAATAATGAAGATAGTACTCTTTAGCGCCCTACGAGCTCTTGCTTCCCGCACTAACCAGAAGCCTAACCAGAAGCGGGAAGGTTCAGGCCAGCGTCAGCCTTACATACATCGGCAGAGAAGGTGCCCTCTGAAGTCTCTTATAGGAAAGCAGCGTGCCAGCGGTCCCTCTGAGCCCGAAAGTGAAGGCCTGCCCACGATGTGCTCATCCCTCAGTGACACCTGGAAGGGACACTAAGCCCATGAGATAGTGACAGGCCCTGTCCATCTGAAGATTCCC